>NW_026529905.1:0-31580 GCF_028500815.1 Rissa tridactyla
ATGCCTTGTTCTAAGGCTCTTTGGGAACCGCTTGCGTAGCCCCACAGACCTGGGGGCTGCGGGCTTTCCTGCTGCCTTCAGCCTCGACACCACCCTTTCCCACTTGGCGCCGCGCCATGCAGAAAAATGGCCATACGGTTGGAGATGGGTCCCCCGCCGAAGGAGCCAGCAGGGAAAACTATGCCTTGTTCTAAAGCTCTTTGGGAACCGCTTGCGTAGCCCCACAGACCTGGGGGCTGCGGGCTTTCCTGCTCCCTTCAGCCTCGACACCACGCTTTCCCACTGGGCGCCGCGCCAGGCACAAAAATGGCATATGGCTGGAGGTTGGTACCCTCCTGCCCAAGGAGCCAGCAGGGAAAACTATGCCTTAGTCTGAAGCTCTTTGGGAACCGCTTGCGTAGCCCCACAGACCTGGGGGCTGAGGGCTTTCCTGCTGCCTTCAGCCTCGACACCACCCTATCCCACTTGGCGCCGCGCCAGGCACAAAAATGGCCATACGGCTGGAGGTTGGTACCCTGCCCAAGGAGCCAGCAGGGGAAAACTATGCCTTGTTCTAAAGCTCTTTGGGAACCGCTTGTGTAGCCCCACAGACTTGGGGGCTGCGGGCATTCCTGCTGCCTTCAGCCTCGACACCACCCCTTTCCCACTTGGCGCCGCGCTAGGCAGAAAAATGGCCATACGGCAGGCAATGGGTCCCCCGCCCCAAACAACCAGCAGGGAAAACTGTGCCTTGTTCTAAAGCTCTTTGGGAACCGCTTGCGTAGCCCCACAGACCTGGGGGCTGCGGGCTTTCCTGCTGCCTTCGGCCCTCAAAAAAAACCCTTTCCCTCTGGGCGCCGGGGACAGACACAAAAATGGCCTATGGCTGGAGATGGGTCTCCCGCCCAAAGAGCCAGCAGGGAAAACTATGCCTTGTTCTAAAGCTCTTTGGGAACCCGCTTGCGTAGCCCCACAGACCTGGGGGTTCCGGGCTTTCCTGCTGCCTTCAGCCTCGACACCACCCTTTCCCACTTGGCGCCCGCGCCAGGCACAAAATGGCCATACGGCTGGAGATGGGTCCCCCGCCCAAAGAGCCAGCAGGGAAAATTATGCCTTGTTCTAAAGCTATTTGGGAACCGCTTGCGTAGCCCCACAGACCTGGGGGCTGCGGGCTTTCCTGCTGCCTTCAGCCTCGACACCACCCTTTCCCACTTGGTGCCGCGCCAGGCACAAAAATGGCCATATGGGTGGAGATGGGTCCCCCGCCCAAAGAGCCAGCAGGGAAAACCTATGCCTTGTTCTAAAGCTCTTTGGAAACCGCTTGAATTGTCCCACAGACCTGGGGGCTGCAGGCTTTCCTGCTGCCTTCAGCCTCGACACCACCCTTTCCCACTTGGCGCCGCGCCAGGCACAAAAATGGCCCATACGGCAGGCAATGGGGTCCCCCGCCCAAAGAGCCAGCAGGAAAACTATGCCTTGTTCTAAAGCTCTTTGGGAACCGCTTGAATTGTCCCACAGACCTGGGGGCTGCAGGCTTTCCTGCTGCCTTCAGCCTCAAAACCACCCTTTCCCTCTGGGCGCCGGGACAGACACAAAAATGGCCTATGGCTAGAGATGGGTCCCATGCCCAAAGAGCCAGCAGGTAAAACTATGCCTTGTTCTAAAGCTCTTTGGGAACCGCTTGCGTAGCCCCACAGACCTGGGGGCTGCAGGCTTTCCTGCTGCCTTCAGCCTCGACACCACCCTTTCCCACTTGGCGCCGCGCCAGGCACAAAAATGGCCACACCGTGGCAATGGGTCTCCCACCCAAAGAGCCAGCAGGGAAAACTATGCCTTGTTCTAAAGCTCTTTGGGAACCGCTTGCGTAGCCCCACAGACCTGGGGGCTGCGGGCTTTCCTGCTGCCTTCAGCCTCGACACCACCCTTTCCCACTTGGCGCCGCGCCATGCAGAAAAATGGCCATACGGTTGGAGATGGGTCCCCCGCCCAAGGAGCCAGCAGGGAAAACTATGCCTTGTTCTAAAGCTCTTTGGGAACCGCTTGCCTAGCCCCACAGACCTGGGGGCTGCGGGCTTTCCTGCTGCCTTCAGCCTCGACACCACGCTTTCCCACTGGGCGCCGGGACAGACACAAAAATGGCATATGGCTGGAGGTTGGTACCCTGCCCAAGGAGCCAGCAGGGAAAACTATGCCTTAGTCTGAAGCTCTTTGGGAACCGCTTGCGTAGCCCCACAGACCTGGGGGCTGAGGGCTTTCCTGCTGCCTTCAGCCTCGACACCACCCTTTCCCACTTGGCGCCGCTCCAGGCACAAAAATGGCCATACGGCTGGAGGTTGGTACCCTGCCCAAGGAGCCAGCAGGGAAAACTATGCCTTGTTCTAAAGCTCTTTGGGAACCACTTGTGTAGCCCCACAGACTTGGGGGCTGCGGGCTTTCCTGCTGCCTTCAGCCTCGACACCACCCTTTCCCACTTGGCGCCGCGCTAGGCAGAAAAATGGCCATACGGCAGGCAATGGGTCCCCCGCCCAAAGAGCCAGCAGGGAAAACTATGCCTTGTTCTAAAGCTCTTTGGGAACCGCTTGCGTAGCCTCACAGACCTGGGGGCTGCGGGCTTTGCTGCTGACTTCAGCCTCTAAGCCACCCTTTCCCACTTGGCGCCGCGCCATGCACAAAAATGGCCATATGGCTGGAGATGGGTCCCCCGCCCAAACAACCAGCAGGGAAAACTGTGCCTTGTTCTAAAGCTCTTTGGGAACCGCTTGCGTAGCCCCACAGACCTGGGGGCTGCGGGCTTTCCTGCTGCCTTCAGCCTCAAAACAACCCTTTCCCTCTGGGCGCCGGGACAGACACAAAAATGGCCTATGGCTGGAGGTGGTCTCCCGCCCAAAGAGCCAGCAGGGAAAACTATGCCTTGTTCTAAAGCTCTTTGGGAAACGCTTGCGTAGCCCCACAGACCTGGGGGTTGCGAGCTTTCCTGCTGCCTTCAGCCTCGACACCACCCTTTCCCACTTGGCGCCGCGCCAGGCACAAAAATGGCCATACGGCTGGAGATGGGTCCCCCGCCCAAAGAGCCAGCAGGGAAAACTATGCCTTGTTCTAAAGCTCTTTGGGAACCGCTTGCGTAGCCCCACAGACCTGGGGGCTGCGGGCTTTCCTGCTGCCTTCAGCCTCGACACCACCCTTTCCCACTTGGCGCCGCGCCAGGCACAAAAATGGCCATACGGCTGGAGATGGGTCCCCCGCCCAAAGAGCCAGCAGGGAAACCTATGCCTTGTTCTAAAGCTCTTTGGGAACCGCTTGAATTGTCCCACAGACCTGGGGGCTGCAGGCTTTCCTGCTGCCTTCAGCCTCAAAACCACCCTTTCCCACTTGGCGCCGCGCCAGGCACAAAAATGGCCATACGGCTGGAGATGGGTCCCCCGCCCAAAGAGCCAGCAGGGAAAACTATGCCTTGTTCTAAAGCTCTTTGGGAACCGCTTGAATTGTCCCACAGACCTGGGGGCTGCAGGCTTTCCTGCTGCCTTCAGCCTCAAAACCACCCTTTCCCTCTGGGCGCCGGGACAGACACAAAAATGGCCTATGGCTAGAGATGGGTCCCATGCCCAAAGAGCCAGCAGGGAAAACTATGCCTTGTTCTAAAGCTCTTTGGGAACCGCTTGCGTAGCCCCACAGACCTGGGGGTTGCGGGCTTTCCTGCTGCCTTCAGCCTCGACACCACCCTTTCCCACTTGGCGCCGCGCCAGGCACAAAAATGGCCATACGGCTGGAGATGGGTCCCCCGCCCAAAGAGCCAGCAGGGAAAACTATGCCTTGTTCTAAAGCTATTTGGGAACCGCTTGCGTAGCCCCACAGACCTGGGGGCTGCGGGCTTTGCTGCTGCCTTCAGCCTCGACACCACCGTTTCCCACTTGGTGCCGCGCCAGGCAGAAAAATGGCCATACGGCTGAAGGCTGGTACCCTGCCCAAGGAGCCAGCAGGGAAAACTATGCCTTGTTCTAAAGCTCTTTGGGAACCGCTTGCGTAGCCGCACAGACCTGGGAGCTGCGGGCCTTCCTGCTGACTTCAGCGTCGACACCACCCTTTCCCACTGGGCACCGCGCCAGGCACAATAATGGCCATACGGCTGGAGATGGGTCTCCCGCCCAAAGAGCCAGCAGGGAAAACTATGCCTTGTTCTAAAGCTCTTTGGGAACCGCTTGCGTAGCCGCACAGACCTGGGGGCTGCGGGCTTTCCTGCTGCCTTCAGCCTCGACACCACCCTTTCCCACTTGGCGCCGCGCCAGGCACAAAAATGGCCATACGGCTGGAGATGGGTCCCCCGCCCAAAGAGCCAGCAGGGAAAACTATGCCTTGTTCTAAAGGTCTTTGGGAACCGCTTGCGTAGCCCCACAGACCTGGGGGCTGCAGGCTTTCCTGCTGCCTTCAGCCTCGACACCACCCTTTCCCACTTGGTGCCGCGCCAGGCACAAAAATGGCCATATGGCTGGAGATGTGTGCCACGCGCAAAGAGCCAGCAGGGAAAACTATGCCTTGTTCTAAAGCTCTTTGGGAACCGCTTGCGTAGCCCCACAGACCTGGGGGTTGCGGGCTTTCCTGCTAGCTTCAGCCTCGACACCACCCTTTCCCACTTGGTGCCACACCAGGCACAAAAATGGCCATACGGCAGGCAATGGGTCCCCCGCCCAAAGAGCCAGCAGGGAAAACTATGCCTTGTTCTAAAGCTCTTTGGGAACCGCTTGCGTAGCCTCACAGACCTGGGGGCTGCGGGCTTTTCTGCTGACTTCAGCCTCAAAGCCACCCTTTCCCACTTGGCGCCGCGCCATGCACAAAAATGGCCATACGGCAGGCAATGGGTCCCCCGCCCAAAGAGCCAGCAGGGAAAACTATGCCTTGTTCTAAAGGTCTTTGGGAACCGCTTCCGTAGCCTCACAGACCTGGGGGCTGCGGGGTTTGCTGCTGACTTCAGCCTCAAAGCCACCCTTTCCCACTGGGCACCGCGGCAGGCAAAAAAAGGGCCATACGGTTGGAGATGGGTCCCCCACCCAAGGAGCCAGCAGGGAAAACTATGCCTTGTTCTAAAGCTCTTTGGGAACCGCTTGCGTAGCCCCACAGACCTGGGGGCTGCGGGCTTTCCTGCTGCCTTCAGCCTCGACACCAGCCTTTCCCACTTGGCGCTGCGCCAAGCACAAAAATGGACATATGGATGGAGATGGATCCCCCGACCAAACAGCCAGGAGGGAAAACTGTGCCTTGTTCTAAAGCTCTTTGGGAACCGCTTGCGTAGCCCCACAGACCTGTGGGCTGCAGGCTTTCCTGCTAGCTTCAGCCTCAAAACCACCCTTTCCCACTTGGTGCGACGCCAGGCACAAAAATGGCCATATGGCAGGCAATGGGTCCCCCGACCAAGGAGCCAGCAGGGAAAACTATGCCTTGTTCTAAAGCTCTTTGGGAACCGCTTGCGTAGCCCCACAGACCTCGGGGCTGCAGGCTTTCCTGCTGCCTTCAGCCTCAAATCCACCCTTTCCCACTTGGCGCCGCACCATGCACAAAAATGGCCATATGGCTGGAGATGTGTGCCACGCGCAAAGAGCCAGCAGGGAAAACTATGCCTTGTTCTAAAGCTCTTTGGGAACCGCTTGCGTAGCCCCACAGACCTGGGGGTTGCGGGCTTTCCTGCTAGCTTCAGCCTCGACACCACCCTTTCCCACTTGGTGCCACACCAGGCACAAAAATGGCCATACGGCTGGAGATGGGTCCCCCGCCCAAAGAGCCAGCAGGGAAAACTATGCCTTGTTCTAAAGCTCTTTGGGAACCGCTTGCGTAGCCCCACAGACCTGGGGGCTGCGGGCTTTCCTGCTAGCTTCAGCCTCGACACCACCCTTTCCCACTTGGCGCCGCGCCATGCACAAAAATGGCCATACGGCAGGCAATGGGTCCCCCGCTCAAAGAGCCAGCAGGGAAAACTATGCCTTGTTCTAAAGCTCTTTGGGAACCGCTTGCGTAGCCCCACAGACCTGGGGGCTGCAGGCTTTCCTGCTGCCTTCAGCCTCGACACCACGCTTTCCCACTGGGCACTGCGCCATGCACAAAAAGGGCCATACGGTTGGAGATGGGTCCCCCACCCAAGGAGCCATCAGGGAAAACTATGCCTTGTTCTAAAGCTCTTTGGGAACCGCTTGCGTAGCCCCACAGACCTGGGGGCTGCGGGCTTTCCTGCTGTCTTCAGCCTCGACACCAGCCTTTCCCACTTGGCGCTGCGCCAAGCACAAAAATGGACATATGGATGGAGATGGATCCCCCGACCAAACAGCCAGGAGGGAAAACTGTGCCTTGTTCTAAAGCTCTTTGGGAACCGCTTGCGTAGCCCCACAGACCTGGGGGCTGCAGGCTTTCCTGCTGCCTTCAGCCTCAAAGCCACCCTTTCCCACTTGGTGCCGCGCCAGGCCCAAAAATGGCCATATGGCTGGAGATGTGTGCCACGCCCAAAGAGCCATCAGGGAAAACTATGCCTTGTTCTAAAGGTCTTTGGGAACCGCTTGCGTAGCCCCACAGACCTGGGGGCTGCGGGCTTTCCTGCTGCCTTCAGCCTCGACACCAGCCTTTCCCACTTGGCGCCGCGCCAAGCACAAAAATGGACATATGGATGGAGGTGGGTCCCCCGCCCAAGGAGCCAGCAGGGAAAACTATGCCTTGTTCTAAAGCTCTTTGGGAACCGCTTGCGTAGCCCCACAGACCTGGGGGCTGCAGGCTTTCCTGCTGCCTTCAGCCTCGACACCACGCTTTCCCACTGGGCACCGCGCCAGGCACAAAAATGGCCATACGGCTGGAGATGGGTCTCCCGCCCAAAGAGCCAGCAGGGAAAATTATGCCTTGTTCTAAGGCTCTTTGGGAACCGCTTGCGTAGCCCCACAGACCTGGGGGCTGCAGGCTTTCCTGCTGCCTTCAGCCTCGACACCACCCTTTCCCACTTGGTGCCGCGCCAGGCACAAAAATGGCCATATGGCTGGAGATGTGTGCCACGCGCAAAGAGCCAGCAGGGAAAACTATGCCTTGTTCTAAAGCTCTTTGGGAACCGCTTGCGTAGCCCAACAGACCTTGGGGGTTGCGGGCTTTCCTGCTAGCTTCAGCCTCGACACCACCCTTTCCCACTTGGTGCCACACCAGGCACAAAAATGGCCATACGGCAGGCAATGGGTCCCCCGCCCAAAGAGCCAGCAGGGAAAACTATGCCTTGTTCTAAAGCTCTTTGGGAACCGCTTGCGTAGCCTCACAGACCTGGGGGCTGCGGGCTTTCCTGCTGACTTCAGCCTCAAAGCCACCCTTTCCCACTTGGCGCCGCGCCATGCACAAAAATGGCCATACGGCAGGCAATGGGTCCCCCGCCCAAAGAGCCAGCAGGGAAAACTATGCCTTGTTCTAAAGGTCTTTGGGAACCGATTCCGTAGCCTCACAGACCTGGGGGCTGCGGGCTTTGCTGCTGACTTCAGCCTCAAAGCCACCCTTTCCCACTGGGCACCGCGCCAGGCACAAAAAGGGCCATACGGGTGGAGATGGGTCCCCCCACCCAAGGAGCCAGCAGGGAAAACTATGCCTTGTTCTAAAGGTCTTTGGGAACCGCTTGCGTAGCCCCACAGACCTGGGGGCTGCGGGCTTTCCTGCTGCCTTCAGCCTCGACACCAGCCTTTCCCACTTGGCGCTGCGCCAAGCACAAAAATGGACATATGGATGGAGATGGATCCCCCGACCAAACAGCCAGGAGGGAAAACTGTGCCTTGTTCTAAAGCTCTTTGGGAACCGCTTGCGTAGCCCCACAGACCTGTGGGCTGCAGGCTTTCCTGCTAGCTTCAGCCTCAAAACCACCCTTTCCCACTTGGTGCGACGCCAGGCACAAAAATGGCCATATGGCAGGCAATGTGTCCCCCCGACCAAGGAGCCAGCAGGGAAAACTATGCCTTGTTCTAAAGCTCTTTGGGAACCGCTTGCGTAGCCCCACAGACCTGGGGGCTGCGGGCTTTGCTGCTGCCTTCAGCCTCGACAACACCCTTTCCCACTTGGCGCCGCGCCATGCACAAAAATCGCCATACGGTTGGAGATGGGTGCCACGCCCAAGGAGTCAGCAGGGAAAACTATGCCTTGTTCTAAGGTTCTTTGGGAACCGCTTGCGTAGCCCAACAGACCTGGGGGCTGCGGGCTTTCCTGCTGCCTTCAGCCTCAAAACCACCCTTTCCCACTTGGCGCCGCACCATGCACAAAAATGGCCATACGGTTGGAGATGGGTCCCCTGCCCAAGGAGCCAGCAGGTAAAACTATGCCTTGTTCTAAAGCTCTTTGGGAACCGCTTGCGTAGCCCCACAAACCTGGGGGCTGCAGGCTTTCCTGCTGCCTTCAGCCTCGACACCACCCTTTCCCACTTGGCGCCGCGCCAGGCACAAAAATGGCCATACCGTGGCAATGGGTCTCCCACCCAAAGAGCCAGCAGGGAAAACTATGCCTTGTTCTAAGGCTCTTTGGGAACCGCTTGCGTAGCCCCACAGACCTGGGGGCTGCGGGCTTTCCTGCTGCCTTCAGCCTCGACACCACCCTTTCCCACTTGGCGCCGCGCCATGCAGAAAAATGGCCATACGGTTGGAGATGGGTCCCCCGCCGAAGGAGCCAGCAGGGAAAACTATGCCTTGTTCTAAAGCTCTTTGGGAACCGCTTGCGTAGCCCCACAGACCTGGGGGCTGCGGGCTTTCCTGCTCCCTTCAGCCTCGACACCACGCTTTCCCACTGGGCGCCGCGCCAGGCACAAAAATGGCATATGGCTGGAGGTTGGTACCCTGCCCAAGGAGCCAGCAGGGAAAACTATGCCTTAGTCTGAAGCTCTTTGGGAACCGCTTGCGTAGCCCCACAGACCTGGGGGCTGAGGGCTTTCCTGCTGCCTTCAGCCTCGACACCACCCTTTCCCACTTGGCGCCGCGCCAGGCACAAAAATGGCCATACGGCTGGAGGTTGGTACCCTGCCCAAGGAGCCAGCAGGGAAAACTATGCCTTGTTCTAAAGCTCTTTGGGAACCGCTTGTGTAGCCCCACAGACTTGGGGGCTGCGGGCTTTCCTGCTGCCTTCAGCCTCGACACCACCCTTTCCCACTTGGCGCCGCGCTAGGCAGAAAAATGGCCATACGGCAGGCAATGGGTCCCCCGCCCAAACAACCAGCAGGGAAAACTGTGCCTTGTTCTAAAGCTCTTTGGGAACCGCTTGCGTAGCCCCACAGACCTGGGGGCTGCGGGCTTTCCTGCTGCCTTCGGCCTCAAAAAAACCCTTTCCCTCTGGGCGCCGGGACAGACACAAAAATGGCCTATGGCTGGAGATGGGTCTCCCGCCCAAAGAGCCAGCAGGGAAAACTATGCCTTGTTCTAAAGCTCTTTGGGAACCGCTTGCGTAGCCCCACAGACCTGGGGGTTGCGGGCTTTCCTGCTGCCTTCAGCCTCGACACCACCCTTTCCCACTTGGCGCCGCGCCAGGCACAAAAATGGCCATACGGCTGGAGATGGGTCCCCCGCCCAAAGAGCCAGCAGGGAAAATTATGCCTTGTTCTAAAGCTATTTGGGAACCGCTTGCGTAGCCCCACAGACCTGGGGGCTGCGGGCTTTCCTGCTGCCTTCAGCCTCGACACCACCCTTTCCCACTTGGTGCCGCGCCAGGCACAAAAATGGCCATATGGGTGGAGATGGGTCCCCCGCCCAAAGAGCCAGCAGGGAAACCTATGCCTTGTTCTAAAGCTCTTTGGGAACCGCTTGCGTAGCCCCACAGACCTGGGGGCTGCAGGCTTTCCTGCTGCCTTCAGCCTCGACACCACCCTTTCCCACTTGGCGCCGCGCCAGGCACAAAAATGGCCATACGGCAGGCAATGGGTCCCCCGCCCAAAGAGCCAGCAGGGAAAACTATGCCTTGTTCTAAAGCTCTTTGGGAACCGCTTGAATTGTCCCACAGACCTGGGGGCTGCAGGCTTTCCTGCTGCCTTCAGCCTCAAAACCACCCTTTCCCTCTGGGCGCCGGGACAGACACAAAAATGGCCTATGGCTAGAGATGGGTCCCATGCCCAAAGAGCCAGCAGGTAAAACTATGCCTTGTTCTAAAGCTCTTTGGGAACCGCTTGCGTAGCCCCACAGACCTGGGGGCTGCAGGCTTTCCTGCTGCCTTCAGCCTCGACACCACCCTTTCCCACTTGGCGCCGCGCCAGGCACAAAAATGGCCACACCGTGGCAATGGATCTCCCACCCAAAGAGCCAGCAGGGAAAACTATGCCTTGTTCTAAAGCTCTTTGGGAACCGCTTGCGTAGCCCCACAGACCTGGGGGCTGCGGGCTTTCCTGCTGCCTTCAGCCTCGACACCACCCTTTCCCACTTGGCGCCGCGCCATGCAGAAAAATGGCCATACGGTTGGAGATGGGTCCCCCGCCCAAGGAGCCAGCAGGGAAAACTATGCCTTGTTCTAAAGCTCTTTGGGAACCGCTTGCCTAGCCCCACAGACCTGGGGGCTGCGGGCTTTCCTGCTGCCTTCAGCCTCGACACCACGCTTTCCCACTGGGCGCCGCGCCAGGCACAAAAATGGCATATGGCTGGAGGTTGGTACCCTGCCCAAGGAGCCAGCAGGGAAAACTATGCCTTAGTCTGAAGCTCTTTGGGAACCGCTTGCGTAGCCCCACAGACCTGGGGGCTGAGGGCTTTCCTGCTGCCTTCAGCCTCGACACCACCCTTTCCCACTTGGCGCCGCGCCAGGCACAAAAATGGCCATACGGCTGGAGGTTGGTACCCTGCCCAAGGAGCCAGCAGGGAAAACTATGCCTTGTTCTAAAGCTCTTTGGGAACCACTTGTGTAGCCCCACAGACTTGGGGGCTGCGGGCTTTCCTGCTGCCTTCAGCCTCGACACCACCCTTTCCCACTTGGCGCCGCGCTAGGCAGAAAAATGGCCATACGGCAGGCAATGGGTCCCCCGCCCAAAGAGCCAGCAGGGAAAACTATGCCTTGTTCTAAAGCTCTTTGGGAACCGCTTGCGTAGCCTCACAGACCTGGGGGCTGCGGGCTTTGCTGCTGACTTCAGCCTCTAAGCCACCCTTTCCCACTTGGCGCCGCGCCATGCACAAAAATGGCCATATGGCTGGAGATGGGTCCCCCGCCCAAACAACCAGCAGGGAAAACTGTGCCTTGTTCTAAAGCTCTTTGGGAACCGCTTGCGTAGCCCCACAGACCTGGGGGCTGCGGGCTTTCCTGCTGCCTTCAGCCTCAAAACAACCCTTTCCCTCTGGGCGCCGGGACAGACACAAAAATGGCCTATGGCTGGAGGTGGTCTCCCGCCCAAAGAGCCAGCAGGGAAAACTATGCCTTGTTCTAAAGCTCTTTGGGAAACGCTTGCGTAGCCCCACAGACCTGGGGGTTGCGGGCTTTCCTGCTGCCTTCAGCCTCGACACCACCCTTTCCCACTTGGCGCCGCGCCAGGCACAAAAATGGCCATACGGCTGGAGATGGGTCCCCCGCCCAAAGAGCCAGCAGGGAAAACTATGCCTTGTTCTAAAGCTCTTTGGGAACCGCTTGCGTAGCCCCACAGACCTGGGGGCTGCGGGCTTTCCTGCTGCCTTCAGCCTCGACACCACCCTTTCCCACTTGGCGCCGCGCCAGGCACAAAAATGGCCATACGGCTGGAGATGGGTCCCCCGCCCAAAGAGCCAGCAGGGAAACCTATGCCTTGTTCTAAAGCTCTTTGGGAACCGCTTGAATTGTCCCACAGACCTGGGGGCTGCAGGCTTTCCTGCTGCCTTCAGCCTCAAAACCACCCTTTCCCACTTGGCGCCGCGCCAGGCACAAAAATGGCCATACGGCTGGAGATGGGTCCCCCGCCCAAAGAGCCAGCAGGGAAAACTATGCCTTGTTCTAAAGCTCTTTGGGAACCGCTTGAATTGTCCCACAGACCTGGGGGCTGCAGGCTTTCCTGCTGCCTTCAGCCTCAAAACCACCCTTTCCCTCTGGGCGCCGGGACAGACACAAAAATGGCCTATGGCTAGAGATGGGTCCCATGCCCAAAGAGCCAGCAGGGAAAACTATGCCTTGTTCTAAAGCTCTTTGGGAACCGCTTGCGTAGCCCCACAGACCTGGGGGTTGCGGGCTTTCCTGCTGCCTTCAGCCTCGACACCACCCTTTCCCACTTGGCGCCGCGCCAGGCACAAAAATGGCCATACGGCTGGAGATGGGTCCCCCGCCCAAAGAGCCAGCAGGGAAAACTATGCCTTGTTCTAAAGCTATTTGGGAACCGCTTGCGTAGCCCCACAGACCTGGGGGCTGCGGGCTTTGCTGCTGCCTTCAGCCTCGACACCACCGTTTCCCACTTGGTGCCGCGCCAGGCAGAAAAATGGCCATACGGCTGAAGGCTGGTACCCTGCCCAAGGAGCCAGCAGGGAAAACTATGCCTTGTTCTAAAGCTCTTTGGGAACCGCTTGCGTAGCCGCACAGACCTGGGAGCTGCGGGCCTTCCTGCTGACTTCAGCGTCGACACCACCCTTTCCCACTGGGCACCGCGCCAGGCACAATAATGGCCATACGGCTGGAGATGGGTCTCCCGCCCAAAGAGCCAGCAGGGAAAACTATGCCTTGTTCTAAAGCTCTTTGGGAACCGCTTGCGTAGCCGCACAGACCTGGGGGCTGCGGGCTTTCCTGCTGCCTTCAGCCTCGACACCACCCTTTCCCACTTGGCGCCGCGCCAGGCACAAAAATGGCCATACGGCTGGAGATGGGTCCCCCGCCCAAAGAGCCAGCAGGGAAAACTATGCCTTGTTCTAAAGCTCTTTGGGAACCGCTTGCGTAGCCCCACAGACCTGGGGGCTGCAGGCTTTCCTGCTGCCTTCAGCCTCGACACCACGCTTTCCCACTGGGCACCGCGCCAGGCACAAAAATGGCCATACGGCTGGAGATGGGTCTCCCGCCCAAAGAGCCAGCAGGGAAAATTATGCCTTGTTCTAAGGCTCTTTGGGAACCGCTTGCGTAGCCCCACAGACCTGGGGGCTGCAGGCTTTCCTGCTGCCTTCAGCCTCGACACCACCCTTTCCCACTTGGTGCCGCGCCAGGCACAAAAATGGCCATATGGCTGGAGATGTGTGCCACGCGCAAAGAGCCAGCAGGGAAAACTATGCCTTGTTCTAAAGCTCTTTGGGAACCGCTTGCGTAGCCCCACAGACCTGGGGGTTGCGGGCTTTCCTGCTAGCTTCAGCCTCGACACCACCCTTTCCCACTTGGTGCCACACCAGGCACAAAAATGGCCATACGGCAGGCAATGGGTCCCCCGCCCAAAGAGCCAGCAGGGAAAACTATGCCTTGTTCTAAAGCTCTTTGGGAACCGCTTGCGTAGCCTCACAGACCTGGGGGCTGCGGGCTTTTCTGCTGACTTCAGCCTCAAAGCCACCCTTTCCCACTTGGCGCCGCGCCATGCACAAAAATGGCCATACGGCAGGCAATGGGTCCCCCGCCCAAAGAGCCAGCAGGGAAAACTATGCCTTGTTCTAAAGGTCTTTGGGAACCGCTTCCGTAGCCTCACAGACCTGGGGGCTGCGGGGTTTGCTGCTGACTTCAGCCTCAAAGCCACCCTTTCCCACTGGGCACCGCGGCAGGCAAAAAAAGGGCCATACGGTTGGAGATGGGTCCCCCACCCAAGGAGCCAGCAGGGAAAACTATGCCTTGTTCTAAAGCTCTTTGGGAACCGCTTGCGTAGCCCCACAGACCTGGGGGCTGCGGGCTTTCCTGCTGCCTTCAGCCTCGACACCAGCCTTTCCCACTTGGCGCTGCGCCAAGCACAAAAATGGACATATGGATGGAGATGGATCCCCCGACCAAACAGCCAGGAGGGAAAACTGTGCCTTGTTCTAAAGCTCTTTGGGAACCGCTTGCGTAGCCCCACAGACCTGGGGGCTGCGGGCTTTGCTGCTGCCTTCAGCCTCGACAACACCCTTTCCCACTTGGCGCCGCGCCATGCACAAAAATCGCCATACGGTTGGAGATGGGTGCCACGCCCAAGGAGTCAGCAGGGAAAACTATGCCTTGTTCTAAGGTTCTTTGGGAACCGCTTGCGTAGCCCAACAGACCTGGGGGCTGCGGGCTTTCCTGCTGCCTTCAGCCTCAAAACCACCCTTTCCCACTTGGCGCCGCACCATGCACAAAAATGGCCATACGGTTGGAGATGGGTCCCCTGCCCAAGGAGCCAGCAGGTAAAACTATGCCTTGTTCTAAAGCTCTTTGGGAACCGCTTGCGTAGCCCCACAAACCTGGGGGCTGCGGGCTTTCCTGCTGCCTTCAGCCTCGACACCACCCTTTCCCACTTGGCGCCGCGCCAGGCACAAAAATGGCCATACCGTGTCAATGGGTCTCCCACCCAAAGAGCCAGCAGGGAAAACTATGCCTTGTTCTAAACCTCTTTGGGAACCGCTTGCGTAGCCCCACAGACCTGGGGGCTGCGGGCTTTCCTGCTGCCTTCAGCCTCGACACCACCCTTTCCCACTTGGCGCCGCGCCATGCAGAAAAATGGCCATACGGTTGGAGATGGGTCCCCCGCCCAAGGAGCCAGCAGGGAAAACTATGTCTTGTTCTAAAGCTCTTTGGGAACCGCTTGCGTAGCCCCACAGACCTGGGGGCTGCGGGCTTTCCTGCTGCCTTCAGCCTCGACACCACGCTTTCCCACTGGGCGCCGCGCCAGGCACAAAAATGGCATATGGCTGGAGGTTGGTACCCTGCCCAAGGAGCCAGCAGGGAAAACTATGCCTTAGTCTGAAGCTCTTTGGGAACCGCTTGCGTAGCCCCACAGACCTGGGGGCTGAGGGCTTTCCTGCTGCCTTCAGCCTCGACACCACCCTTTCCCACTTGGCGCCGCGCCAGGCACAAAAATGGCCATACGGCTGGAGGTTGGTACCCTGCCCAAGGAGCCAGCAGGGAAAACTATGCCTTGTTCTAAAGCTCTTTGGGAAGCACTTGTGTAGCCCCACAGACCTGGGGGCTGCGGGCTTTCCTGCTGCCTTCAGCCTCGACACCACCCTTTCCCACTTGGCGCCGCGCTAGGCAGAAAAATGGCCATACGGCAGGCAATGGGTCCCCCGCCCAAAGAGCCAGCAGGGAAAACTATGCCTTGTTCTAAAGCTCTTTGGGAACCGCTTGCGTAGCCTCACAGACCTGGGGGCTGCGGGCTTTGCTGCTGACTTCAGCCTCTAAGCCACCCTTTCCCACTTGGTGCCGCGCCATGCACAAAAATGGCCATACGGCTGGAGATGGGTCCCCCGCCCAAACAACCAGCAGGGAAAACTGTGCCTTGTTCTAAAGCTCTTTGGGAACCGCTTGCGTAGCCCCACAGACCTGGGGGCTGCGGGCTTTCCTGCTGCCTTCAGCCTCAAAACAACCCTTTCCCTCTGGGCGCCGGGACAGACACAAAAATGGCCTATGGCTAGAGATGGGTCCCATGCCCAAAGAGCCAGCAGGGAAAACTATGCCTTGTTCTAAAGCTCTTTGGGAACCGCTTGCGTAGCCCCACAGACCTGGGGGCTGCAGGCTTTCCTGCTGCCTTCAGCCTCGACACCACCCTTTCCCACTTGGCGCCGCGCCAGGCACAAAAATGGCCACACCGTGGCAATGGGTCTCCCACCCAAAGAGCCAGCAGGGAAAACTATGCCTTGTTCTAAACCTCTTTGGGAACCGCTTGCGTAGCCCCACAGACCTGGGGGCTGCGGGCTTTCCTGCTGCCTTCAGCCTCGACACCACCCTTTCCCACTTGGCGCCGCGCCATGCAGAAAAATGGCCATACGGTTGGAGATGGGTCTCCCGCCCAAGGAGCCAGCAGGGAAAACTATGCCTTGTTCTAAAGCTCTTTGGGAACCGCTTGCCTAGCCCCACAGACCTGGGGGCTGCGGGCTTTCCTGCTGCCTTCAGCCTCGACACCACGCTTTCCCACTGGGCGCCGCGCCAGGCACAAAAATGGCATATGGCTGGAGGTTGGTACCCTGCCCAAGGAGCCAGCAGGGAAAACTATGCCTTAGTCTGAAGCTCTTTGGGAACCGCTTGCGTAGCCCCACAGACCTGGGGGCTGAGGGCTTTCCTGCTGCCTTCAGCCTCGACACCACCCTTTCCCACTTGGCGCCGCGCCAGGCACAAAAATGGCCATACGGCTGGAGGTTGGTACCCTGCCCAAGGAGCCAGCAGGGAAAACTATGCCTTGTTCTAAAGCTCTTTGGAAACCACTTGTGTAGCCCCACAGACTTGGGGGCTGCGGGCTTTCCTGCTGCCTTCAGCCTCGACACCACCCTTTCCCACTTGGCGCCGCGCTAGGCAGAAAAATGGCCATACGGCAGGCAATGGGTCCCCCGCCCAAAGAGCCAGCAGGGAAAACTATGCCTTGTTCTAAACCTCTTTGGGAACCGCTTGCGTAGCCTCACAGACCTGGGGGCTGCGGGCTTTGCTGCTGACTTCAGCCTCTAAGCCACCCTTTCCCACTTGGCGCCGCGCCATGCACAAAAATGGCCATACGGCTGGAGATGGGTCCCCCGCCCAAACAACCAGCAGGGAAAACTGTGCCTTGTTCTAAAGCTCTTTGGGAACCGCTTGCGTAGCCCCACAGACCTGGGGGCTGCGGGCTTTCCTGCTGCCTTCAGCCTCAAAACAACCCTTTCCCTCTGGGCGCCGGGACAGACACAAAAATGGCCTATGGCTGGAGGTGGTCTCCCGCCCAAAGAGCCAGCAGGGAAAACTATGCCTTGTTCTAAAGCTCTTTGGGAACCGCTTGCGTAGCCCCACAGACCTGGGGGTTGCGGGCTTTCCTGCTGCCTTCAGCCTCGACACCACCCTTTCCCACTTGGCGCCGCGCCAGGCACAAAAATGGCCATACGGCTGGAGATGGGTCCCCCGCCCAAAGAGCCAGCAGGGAAAACTATGCCTTGTTCTAAAGCTATTTGGGAACCGCTTGCGTAGCCCCACAGACCTGGGGGCTGCGGGCTTTCCTGCTGCCTTCAGCCTCGACACCACCCTTTCCCACTTGGCGCCGCGCCAGGCACAAAAATGGCCATACGGCTGGAGATGGGTCCCCCGCCCAAAGAGCCAGCAGGGAAACCTATGCCTTGTTCTAAAGCTCTTTGGGAACCGCTTGAATTGTCCCACAGACCTGGGGGCTGCAGGCTTTCCTGCTGCCTTCAGCCTCAAAACCACCCTTTCCCACTTGGCGCCGCGCCAGGCACAAAAATGGCCATACGGCTGGAGATGGGTCCCCCGCCCAAAGAGCCAGCAGGGAAAACTATGCCTTGTTCTAAAGCTCTTTGGGAACCGCTTGAATTGTCCCACAGACCTGGGGGCTGCAGGCTTTCCTGCTGCCTTCAGCCTCAAAACCACCCTTTCCCTCTGGGCGCCGGGACAGACACAAAAATGGCCTATGGCTAGAGATGGGTCCCCCGCCCAAAGAGCCAGCAGGGAAAACTATGCCTTGTTCTAAAGCTCTTTGGGAACCGCTTGCGTAGCCCCACAGACCTGGGGGTTGCGGGCTTTCCTGCTGCCTTCAGCCTCGACACCACCCTTTCCCACTTGGCGCCGCGCCATGCACAAAAATGGCCATACGGCTGGAGATGGGTCCCCCGCCCAAAGAGCCAGCAGGGAAAACTATGCCTTGTTCTAAAGCTATTTGGGAACCGCTTGCGTAGCCCCACAGACCTGGGGGCTGCGGGCTTTGCTGCTGCCTTCAGCCTCGACACCACCGTTTCCCACTTGGTGCCGCGCCAGGCAGAAAAATGGCCATACGGCTGAAGGCTGGTACCCTGCCCAAGGAGCCAGCAGGGAAAACTATGCCTTGTTCTAAAGCTCTTTGGGAACCGCTTGCGTAGCCGCACAGACCTGGGAGCTGCGGGCCTTCCTGCTGACTTGAGCGTCGACACCACCCTTTCCCACTTGGCGCCGCGCCAGGCACAAAAATGGCCATACGGCTGGAGATGGGTCCCCCGCCCAAAGAGCCAGCAGGGAAAACTATGCCTTGTTCTAAAGCTATTTGGGAACCGCTTGCGTAGCCCCACAGACCTGGGGGCTGCGGGCTTTCCTGCTGCCTTCATCCTCGACACCACCCTTTCCCACTTGGCGCCGCGCCAGGCACAAAAATGGCCATACGGCTGGAGATGGGTCCCCCGCCCAAAGAGCCAGCAGGGAAACCTATGCCTTGTTCTAAAGCTCTTTGGGAACCGCTTGAATTGTCCCACAGACCTGGGGGCTGCAGGCTTTCCTGCTGCCTTCAGCCTCAAAACCACCCTTTCCCACTTGGCGCCGCGCCAGGCACAAAAATGGCCATACGGCTGGAGATGTGTCCCCCGCCCAAAGAGCCAGCAGGTAAAACTATGCCTTGTTCTAAAGCTCTTTGGGAACCGCTTGAATTGTCCCACAGACCTGGGGGCTGCAGGCTTTCCTGCTGCCTTCAGCCTCAAAACCACCCTTTCCCTCTGGGCGCCGGGACAGACACAAAAATGGCCTATGGCTAGAGATGGGTCCCATGCCCAAAGAGCCAGCAGGGAAAACTATGCCTTGTTCTAAAGCTCTTTGGGAACCGCTTGCGTAGCCCCACAGACCTGGGGGTTGCGGGCTTTCCTGCTGCCTTCAGCCTCGACACCACCCTTTCCCACTTGGCGCCGCGCCAGGCACAAAAATGGCCATACGGCTGGAGATGGGTCCCCCGCCCAAAGAGCCAGCAGGGAAAACTATGCCTTGTTCTAAAGCTCTTTGGGAACCGCTTGCGTAGCCCCACAGACCTGGGGGCTGCGGGCTTTCCTGCTGCCTTCAGCCTCAAATCCACCCTTTCCCTCTGGGCGCCGGGACAGACACAAAAATGGCCTATGGCTGGAGGTGGTCTCCCGCCCAAAGAGCCAGCAGGGAAAACTATGCCTTGTTCTAAAGCTCTTTGGGAACCGCTTGCGTAGCCCCACAGACCTGGGGGTTGCGGGCTTTCCTGCTGCCTTCAGCCTCGACACCACCCTTTCCCACTTGGCGCCGCGCCAGGCACAAAAATGGCCATACGGCTGGAGATGGGTCCCCCGCCCAAAGAGCCAGCAGGGAAACCTATGCCTTGTTCTAAAGCTCTTTGGGAACCACTTGCGTAGCCCCACAGACCTGGGGGCTGCGGGCTTTCCTGCTGCCTTCAGCCTCGACACCACCCTTTCCCACTTGGCGCCGCGCCAGGCACAAAAATGGCCATACGGCTGGAGATGGGTCCCCCGCCCAAAGAGCCAGCAGGGAAAACTATGCCTTGTTCTAAAGCTCTTTGGGAACCGCTTGAATTGTCCCACAGACCTGGGGGCTGCAGGCTTTCCTGCTGCCTTCAGCCTCAAAACCACCCTTTCCCTCTGGGCGCCGGGACAGACACAAAAATGGCCTATGGCTAGAGATGGGTCCCCCGCCCAAAGAGCCAGCAGGGAAACCTATGCCTTGTTCTAAAGCTCTTTGGGAACCGCTTGAATTGTCCCACAGACCTGGGGGCTGCAGGCTTTCCTGCTGCCTTCAGCCTCGACACCACCCTTTCCCACTTGGCGCCGCGCCAGGCACAAAAATGGCCATACCGTGGCAATGGGTCTCCCACCCAAAGAGCCAGCAGGGAAAACTATGCCTTGTTCTAAACCTCTTTGGGAACCGCTTGCGTAGCCCCACAGACCTGGGGGCTGCGGGCTTTCCTGCTGCCTTCAGCCTCGACACCACCCTTTCCCACTTGGCGCCGCGCCATGCAGAAAAATGGCCATACGGTTGGAGATGGGTCCCCCGCCCAAGGAGCCAGCAGGGAAAACTATGCCTTGTTCTAAAGCACTTTGGGAACCGCTTGCCTAGCCCCACAGACCTGGGGGCTGCGGGCTTTCCTGCTGCCTTCAGCCTCGACACCACGCTTTCCCACTGGGCGCCGCGCCAGGCACAAAAACGGCATATGCCTGGAGGTTGGTACCCTGCCCAAGGAGCCAGCAGGGAAAACTATGCCTTAGTCTGAAGCTCTTTGGGAACCGCTTGCGTAGCCCCACAGACCTGGGGGGTGAGGGCTTTCCTGCTGCCTTCAGCCTCGACACCACCCTTTCCCACTTGGCGCCGCGCCAGGCACAAAAATGGCCATACGGCTGGAGGTTGGTACCCTGCCCAAGGAGCCAGCAGGGAAAGCTATGCCTTGTTCTAAAGCTCTTTGGGAACCGCTTGCTTAGCCGCACAGACCTGGGAGCTGCGGGCTTTCCTGCTGCCTTCAGCCTCGACACCACCCTTTCCCACTTGGCGCCGCGCTAGGCAGAAAAATGGCCATACGGCAGGCAATGGGTCCCCCGCCCAAAGAGCCAGCAGGGAAAACTATGCCTTGTTCTAAAGCTCTTTGGGAACCGCTTGCGTAGCCTCACAGACCTGGGGGCTGCGGGCTTTGCTGCTGACTTCAGCCTCTAAGCCACCCTTTCCCACTTGGCGCCGCGCCATGCACAAAAATGGCCATACGGCTGGAGATGGGTCCCCCGCCCAAACAACCAGCAGGGAAAACTGTGCCTTGTTCTAAAGCTCTTTGGGAACCGCTTGCGTAGCCCCACAGACCTGGGGGCTGCGGGCTTTCCTGCTGCCTTCAGCCTCAAAACAACCCTTTCCCTCTGGGCGCCGGGACAGACACAAAAATGGCCTATGGCTGGAGATGGTCTCCCGCCCAAAGAGCCAGCAGGGAAAACTATGCCTTGTTCTAAAGCTCTTTGGGAACCGCTTGCGTAGCCCCACAGACCTGGGGGTTGCGGGCTTTCCTGCTGCCTTCAGCCTCGACAACACCCTTTCCCACTTGGCGCCGCGCCAGGCACAAAAATGGCCATACGGCTGGAGATGGGTCCCCCGCCCAAAGAGCCAGCAGGGAAAACTATGCCTTGTTCTAAAGCTATTTGGGAACCGCTTGCGTAGCCCCACAGACCTGGGGGCTGCGGGCTTTCCTGCTGCCTTCAGCCTCGACACCACCCTTTCCCACTTGGCGCCGCGCCAGGCACAAAAATGGCCATACGGCTGGAGATGGGTCCCCCGCCCAAAGAGCCAGCAGGGAAAACTATGCCTTGTTCTAAAGCTCTTTGGGAACCGCTTGAATTGTCCCACAGACCTGGGGGCTGCAGGCTTTCCTGCTGCCTTCAGCCTCAAAACCACCCTTTCCCTCTGGGCGCCGGGACAGACACAAAAATGGCCTATGGCTAGAGATGGGTCCCATGCCCAAAGAGCCAGCAGGGAAAACTATGCCTTGTTCTAAAGCTCTTTGGGAACCGCTTGCGTAGCCCCACAGACCTGGGGTTTGCGGGCTTTCCTGCAGCCTTCAGCCTCGACACCACCCTTTCCCACTTGGCGCCGCGCCAGGCACAAAAATGGCCATACGGCTGGAGATGGGTCCCCCGCCCAAAGAGCCAGCAGGGAAAACTATGCCTTGTTCTAAAGCTATTTGGGAACCGCTTGCGTAGCCCCACAGACCTGGGGGCTGCGGGCTTTGCTGCTGCCTTCAGCCTCGACACCACCGTTTCCCACTTGGTGCCGCGCCAGGCAGAAAAATGGCCATACGGCTGAAGGCTGGTACCCTGCCCAAGGAGCCAGCAGGGAAAACTATGCCTTGTTCTAAAGCTCTTTGGGAACCGCTTGCGTAGCCGCACAGACCTGGGAGCTGCGGGCCTTCCTGCTGACTTCAGCGTCGACACCACCCTTTCCCACTGGGCACCGCGCCAGGCACAATAATGGCCATACGGCTGGAGATGGGTCTCCCGCCCAAAGAGCCAGCAGGGAAAACTATGCCTTGTTCTAAAGCTCTTTGGGAACCGCTTGCGTAGCCGCACAGACCTGGGGGCTGCGGGCTTTCCTGCTGCCTTCAGCCTCGACACCAGCCTTTCCCACTTGACGTCGCGCCAAGCACAAAAATGGACATATGGATGGAGGTGGGTCCCCCGCCCAAGGAGCCAGCAGGGAAAACTATGCCTTGTTCTAAAGCTCTTTGGGAACCGCTTGCGTAGCCCCACAGACCTGGGGGCTGCAGGCTTTCCTGCTAGCTTCAGCCTCGACACCACCCTTTCCCACTTGGTGCCACGCCAGGCACAAAAATGGCCATACGGCAGGCAATGGGTCCCCCGCCCAAGGAGCCAGCAGGGAAAACTATGCCTTGTTCTAAAGCTCTTTGGGAACCGCTTGTGTAGCCCCACAGACCTGGGGGCTGCGGGCTTTGCTGCTGCCTTCAGCATCAAAGCCACCCTTTCCCACTTGGCGCCGCGCCATGCACAAAAATGGCCATACGGCTGGAGATGGGTCCCCCGCCCAAGGAGCCAGCAGGGAAAACTATGCCTTGTTCTAAAGCTCTTTGGGAACCGCTTGCGTAGCCCCACAGACCTGGGGGCTGCAGGCTTTCCTGCTGCCTTCAGCCTCGACACCACGCTTTCCCACTGGGCACCGCGCCAGGCACAAAAATGGCCATACGGCTGGAGATGGGTCCCCTGCCCAAGGAGCCAGCAGGGAAAATTATGCCTTGTTCTAAGGCTCTTTGGGAACCGCTTGCGTAGCCCCACAGACCTGGGGGCTGCAGGCTTTCCTGCTGCCTTCAGACTCGACACCACCCTTTCCCACTTGGTGCCGCGCCAGGCACAAAAATGGCCATATGGCTGGAGATGTGTGCCACGCGCAAAGAGCCAGCAGGGAAAACTATGCCTTGTTCTAAAGCTCTTTGGGAACCGCTTGCGTAGCCCCACAGACCTGGGGGTTGCGGGCTTTCCTGCTAGCTTCAGCCTCGACACCACCCTTTCCCACTTGGTGCCACACCAGGCACAAAAATGGCCATACGGCAGGCAATGGGTCCCCCGCCCAAAGAGCCAGCAGGGAAAACTATGCCTTGTTCTAAAGCTCTTTGGGAACCGCTTGCGTAGCCTCACAGACCTGGGGGCTGCGGGCTTTGCTGCTGACTTCAGCCTCAAAGCCACCCTTTCCCACTTGGCGCCGCGCCATGCACAAAAATGGCCATACGGCAGGCAATGGGTCCCCCGCCCAAAGAGCCAGCAGGGAAAACTATGCCTTGTTCTAAAGGTCTTTGGGAACCGCTTGCGTAGCCTCACAGACTTGGGGGCTGCGGGCTTTGCTGCTGACTTCAGCCTCAAAGCCACCCTTTCCCACTGGGCACGGCGCCAGGCACAAAAAGGGCCATACGGTTGGAGATGGGTCCCCCACCCAAGGAGCCAGCAGGGAAAACTATGCCTTGTTCTAAAGGTCTTTGGGAACCGCTTGCGTAGCCCCACAGACCTGGGGGCTGCGGGCTTTCCTGCTGCCTTCAGCCTTGACAGCAGCCTTTCCCACTTGGCGCTGCGCCAAGCACAAAAATGGACATATGGATGGAGATGGATCCCCCGACCAAACAGCCAGGAGGGAAAACTGTGCCTTGTTCTAAAGCTCTTTGGGAACCGCTTGCGTAGCCCCACAGACCTGTGGGCTGCAGGCTTTCCTGCTAGCTTCAGCCTCAAAACCACCCTTTCCCACTTGGTGCGACGCCAGGCACAAAAATGGCCATATGGCAGGCAATGGGTCCCCCGACCAAGGAGCCAGCAGGGAAAACTATGCCTTGTTCTAAAGCTCTTTGGGAACCGCTTGTGTAGCCCCACAGACCTGGGGGCTGCGGGCTTTGCTGCTGCCTTCAGCCTCGACAACACCCTTTCCCACTTGGCGCCGCGCCATGCACAAAAATCGCCATACGGTTGGAGATGGGTGCCACGCCCAAGGAGTCAGCAGGGAAAACTATGCCTTGTTCTAAGGTTCTTTGGGAACCGCTTGCGTAGCCCAACAGACCTGGGGGCTGTGGGCTTTCCTGCTGCCTTCAGCCTCAAAACCACCCTTTCCCACTTGGCGCCGCACCATGCACAAAAATGGCCATACGGTTGGAGATGGGTCCCCTGCCCAAGGAGCCAGCAGGTAAAACTATGCCTTGTTCTAAAGCTCTTTGGGAACCGCTTGCGTAGCCCCACAGACCTGGGGGCTGCAGGCTTTCCTGCTGCCTTCAGCCTCGACACCACCCTTTCTCACTTGGCGCCGCGCCAGGCACAAAAATGGCCATACCGTGGCAATGGGTCTCCCACCCAAAGAGCCAGCAGGGAAAACTATGCCTTGTTCTAAACCTCTTTGGGAACCGCTTGCGTAGCCCCACAGACCTGGGGGCTGCGGGCTTTCCTGCTGCCTTCAGCCTCGACACCACCCTTTCCCACTAGGCGCCGCGCCATGCAGAAAAATGGCCATACGGTTGGAGATGGGTCCCCCGCCCAAGGAGCCAGCAGGGAAAACTATGCCTTGTTCTAAAGCTCTTTGGGAACCGCTTGCGTAGCCCCACAGACCTGGGGGCTGCGGGCTTTCCTGCTGCCTTCAGCCTCGACACCACGCTTTCCCACTGGGCGCCGCGCCAGGCACAAAAATGGCATATGGCTGGAGGTTGGTACCCTGCCCAAGGAGCCAGCAGGGAAAACTATGCCTTAGTCTGAAGCTCTTTGGGAACCGCTTGCGTAGCCCCACAGACCTGGGGGCTGAGGGCTTTCCTGCTGCCTTCAGCCTCGACACCACCCTTTCCCACTTGGCGCCGCGCCAGGCACAAAAATGGCCATACGGCTGGAGGTTGGTACCCTGCCCAAGGAGCCAGCAGGGAAAACTATGCCTTGTTCTAAAGCTCTTTGGGAACCACTTGTGTAGCCCCACAGACTTGGGGGCTGCGGGCTTTCCTGCTGCCTTCAGCCTCAAAACCACCCTTTCCCACTTGGCGCCGCGCCAGGCACAAAAATGGCCATACGGCTGGAGATGGGTCCCCCGCCCAAAGAGCCAGCAGGGAAAACTATGCCTTGTTCTAAAGCTCTTTGGGAACCGCTTGCGTAGCCCCACAGACCTGGGGGTTGCGGGCTTTCCTGCTAGCTTCAGCCTCGACACCACCCTTTCCCACTTGGCGCCGCGCCAGGCACAAAAATGGCATATGGCTGGAGGTTGGTACCCTGCCCAAGGAGCCAGCAGGGAAAACTATGCCTTAGTCTGAAGCTCTTTGGGAACCGCTTGCGTAGCCCCACAGACCTGGGGGCTGAGGGCTTTCCTGATGCCTTCAGCCTCGACACCACCCTTTCCCACTTGGCGCCGCGCCAGGCACAAAAATGGCCATACGGCTGGAGATGGGTCCCCCGCCCAAAAAACCAGCAGGGAAAACTGTGCCTTGTTCTAAAGCTCTTTGGGAACCGCTTGCGTAGCCCCACAGACCTGGGGGCTGCGGGCTTTCCTGCTGCCTTCAGCCTCAAAACAACCCTTTCCCTTTGGGCGCCGCGCCAGGCACAAAAATGGCCATACGGCTGGAGATGGGTCCCCCGACCAAAGAGCCAGCAGGGAAACATATGCCTTGTTCTAAAGCTCTTTGGGAACCGCTTGCGTAGCCCCACAGACCTGGGGGCTGCAGGCTTTCCTGCTGCCTTCAGCCTCAAAACCACCCTTTCCCACTTGGCGCCGCGCCAGGCACAAAAATGGCCATACGGCTGGAGATGGGTCCCCCGCCCAAAGAGCCAGCAGGGAAAACTATGCCTTGTTCTAAAGCTCTTTGGGAACCGCTTGAATTGTCCCACAGACCTGGGGGCTGCAGGCTTTCCTGCTGCCTTCAGCCTCAAAACCACCCTTTCCCTCTGGGCGCCGGGACAGACACAAAAATGGCCTATGGCTAGAGATGGGTCCCATGCCCAAAGAGCCAGCAGGGAAAACTATGCCTTGTTCTAAAGCTCTTTGGGAACCGCTTGCGTAGCCCCACAGTCCTGGGGGTTGCGGGCTTTCCTGCTGCCTTCAGCCTCGACACCACCCTTTCCCACTTGGCGCCGCGCCAGGCACAAAAATGGCCATACGGCTGGAGATGGGTCCCCCGCCCAAAGAGCCAGCAGGGAAAACTATGCCTTGTTCTAAAGGTCTTTGGGAACCGCTTGCGTAGCCCCACAGACCTGGGGGCTGCGGGCTTTGCTGCTGCCTTCAGCCTCGACACCACCGTTTCCCACTTGGTGCCGCGCCAGGCAGAAAAATGGACATACGGCTGAAGGCTGGTACCCTGCCCAAGGAGCCAGGAGGGAAAACTATGCCTTGTTCTAAAGCTCTTTGGGAACCGCTTGCGTAGCCGCACAGACCTGGGAGCTGCGGGCCTTCCTGCTGACTTCAGCGTCGACACCACCCTTTCCCACTGGGCACCGCGCCAGGCACAATAATGGCCATACGGCTGGAGATGGGTCTCCCGCCCAAAGAGCCAGCAGGGAAAACTATGCCTTGTTCTAAAGCTCTTTGGGAACCGCTTGCGTAGCCGCACAGACCTGGGGGCTGCGGGCTTTCCTGCTGCCTTCAGCCTCGACACCAGCCTTTCCCACTTGACGTCGCGCCAAGCACAAAAATGGACATATGGATGGAGATGGATCCCCCGCCCAAACAGCCAGCAGGGAAAATTGTTCCTTGTTCTAAGGCTCTTTGGGAACCGCTTGCGTAGCCGCACAGACCTGGGGGCTGCAGGCTTTCCTGCTGCCTTCAGCCTCAAAGCCACCCTTTCCCACTTGGTGCCGCGCCAGGCACAAAAATGGCCATATGGCTGGAGATGTGTGCCACGCCCAAAGAGCCAGCAGGGAAAACTATGCCTTGTTCTAAAGCTCTTTGGGAACCGCTTGCGTAGCCCCACAGACCTGGGGGCTGCAGGCTTTCCTGCTGCCTTCAGCCTCAAAACCACCCTTTCCCACTTGGCGCCGTGCCAGGCACAAAAAAGGCCTATGGCTGGAGATGGGTCACCCGCCCAAGGAGCCAGCAGGGAAAACTATGCCTTGTTCTAAAGCTCTTTGGGAACCACTTGCGTAGCCCCACAGACCTGGGGGCTGCGGGCTTTGCTGCTACCTTCAGCCTCGACACCACCCTTTCCCACTTGGCGCCGCGCCAGGCACAATAATGGCCATACGGCTGGAGATGGGCCCCATGCCCAAAGAGCCAGCAGGGAAAACTATGCCTTGTTCTAAAGGTCTTTGGGAACCGCTTGCGTAGCCCCACAGACCTGGGGGCTGCGGACTTTCCTGCTGCCTTCAGCCTCGACACCACCCTTTCCCACTTGGCGCCGCGCCAGGCACAAAAATGGCCATACCGCGGCAATGGGTCTCCCGCCCAAAGAGCCAGCAGGGAAAATTATGCTTTGTTCTAAAGCTCTTTGGGAACCGCTTGCCTAGCCCCACAGACCTGGGGGCTGCGGGCTTTCCTGCTGCCTTCAGCCTCGACACCACGCTTTCCCACTGGGCACCACGCCAGGCACAATAATGGCCATACGGCTGGAGATGGGTCGCCCGCCCAAGGAGCCAGCAGGGAAAACTATGCCTTGTTCCAAAGCTCTTTGGGAACCGCTTGCGTAGCCCCACAGAGCTGGAGGCTGTGGGCTTGCGTGCTGCCTCAGCCTCAAAACCACCCTTTCCCTCTGGGCGCCGCGCCAGGGACAAAAATGGCATATGGCTGGAGGTTGGTACCCTGCCCAAGGAGCCAGCAGGGAAAATTATGCCTTAGTCTGAAGCTCTTTGGGAACCGCTTGCGTAGCCCCACAGACCTGGGGGCTGAGGGCTTTCCTGCTGCCTTCAGCCTCGACACCACCCTTTACCACTTGGCGCCGCGCCAGGCACAAAAATGGCCATACGGCTGGAGGTTGGTACCCTGCCCAAGGAGCCAGCAGGGAAAACTATGCCTTGTTCTAAAGCTCTTTGGGAACCACTTGTGTAGCCCCACAGACCTGGGGGCTGAGGGCTTTCCTGCTGCCTTCAGCCTCGACACCACCCTTTCCCACTTGGCGTCGCGCTAGGCAGAAAAATGGCCATACGGCAGGCAATGGGTCCCCCGCCCAAAGAGCCAGCAGGGAAAACTATGCCTTGTTCTAAAGCTCTTTGGGAACCGCTTGCGTAGCCCCACAGACCTGGGGGCTGCGGGCTTTCCTGCTGCCTTCTCACTCAAAAACACCCTTTCACACTTGGCGCTGCGCCAGGCACAAAAATGGCCATACAGATGGAGATGGGTCCCATGCCCAAAGAGCCAGCAGGGAAAACTATGCCTTGTTCTAAAGCTCTTTGGGAACCGCTTGCGTAGCCGTACAGACCTGGGGGCTGCAGGATTTCCTGCTGCCTTCAGGCTCGACAACACCCTTTCCCACTTGGCGCCGCGCCAGGCACAAAAATGGCCTATGGCTAGAGATGGGTCCCATGCCCAAAGAGCCAGCAGGGAAAACTATGCCTTGTTCTAAACCTCTTTGGGAACCGCTTGCGTAGCCCCACAGACCTGGGGGCTGCGGGCTTTCCTGCTGCCTTCAGCCTCGACACCACCCTTTCCCACTAGGCGCCGCGCCATGCAGAAAAATGGCCATACGGTTGGAGATGGGTCCCCCGCCCAAGGAGCCAGCAGGGAAAACTATGCCTTGTTCTAAAGCTCTTTGGGAACCGCTTGCGTAGCCCCACAGACCTGGGGGCTGCGGGCTTTCCTGCTGCCTTCAGCCTCAAAGCCACCCTTTCCCACTGGGCGCCGCGCCAGGCACAAAAATGGCATATGGCTGGAGGTTGGTACCCTGCCCAAGGAGCCAGCAGGGAAAACTATGCCTTAGTCTGAAGCTCTTTGGGAACCGCTTGCGTAGCCCCACAGACCTGGGGGCTGAGGGCTTTCCTGCTGCCTTCAGCCTCGACACCACCCTTTCCCACTTGGCGCCGCGCCAGGCACAAAAATGGCCATACGGCTGGAGGTTGGTACCCTGCCCAAGGAGCCAGCAGGGAAAACTATGCCTTGTTCTAAAGCTCTTTGGGAACCGCTTGTGTAGCCCCACAGACTTGGGGGCTGCGGGCTTTCCTGCTGCCTTCAGCCTCAAAACCACCCTTTCCCACTTGGCGCCGCGCCAGGCACAAAAATGGCCATACGGCTGGAGATGGGTCCCCCGCCCAAAGAGCCAGCAGGGAAAACTATGCCTTGTTCTAAAGCTCTTTGGGAACCGCTTGCGTAGCCCCACAGACCTGGGGGTTGCGGGCTTTCCTGCTAGCTTCAGCCTCGACACCACCCTTTCCCACTTGGCGCCGCGCCAGGCACAAAAATGGCATATGGCTTGAGGTTGGTACCCTGCCCAAGGAGCCAGCAGGGAAAACTATGCCTTAGTCTGAAGCTCTTTGGGAACCGCTTGCGTAGCCCAACAGACCTGGGGGCTGAGGGCTTTCCTGATGCCTTCAGCCTCGACACCACCCTTTCCCACTTGGCGCCGCGCCAGGCACAAAAATGGCCATACGGCTGGAGATGGGTCCCCCGCCCAAACAACCAGCAGGGAAAACTGTGCCTTGTTCTAAAGCTCTTTGGGAACCGCTTGCGTAGCCCCACAGACCTGGGGGCTGCGGGCTTTCCTGCTGCCTTCAGCCTCAAAACAACCCTTTCCCTTTGGGCGCCGCGCCAGGCACAAAAATGGCCATACGGCTGGAGATGGGTCCCCCGCCCAAAGAGCCAGCAGGGAAACCTATGCCTTGTTCTAAAGCTCTTTGGGAACCGCTTGAATTGTCCCACAGACCTGGGGGCTGCAGGCTTTCCTGCTGCCTTCAGCCTCAAAACCACCCTTTCCCACTTGGCGCCGCGCCAGGCACAAAAATGGCCATACGGCTGGAGATGGGTCCCCCGCCCAAAGAGCCAGCAGGGAAAACTATGCCTTGTTCTAAAGCTCTTTGGGAACCGCTTGAATTGTCCCACAGACCTGGGGGCTGCCGGCTTTCCTGCTGCCTTCAGCCTCAAAACCACCCTTTCCCTCTGGGCGCCGGGACAGACACAAAAATGGCCTATGGCTAGAGATGGGTCCCATGCCCAAAGAGCCAGCAGGGAAAACTATGCCTTGTTCTAAAGCTCTTTGGGAACCGCGTGCGTAGCCGCACAGACCTGGGGGCTGCGGGCTTTCCTGCTGCCTTCAGCCTCGACACCACCCTTTCCCACTTGGCGCCGCGCCAGGCACAAAAATGGCCATACAGCTGGAGATGGGTCCCCCGCCCAAAGAGCCAGCAGGGAAAACTATGCCTTGTTCTAAAGCTATTTGGGAACCGCTTGCGTAGCCCCACAGACCTGGGGGCTGCGGGCTTTGCTGCTGCCTTCAGCCTCGACACCACCGTTTCCCACTTGGTGCCGCGCCAGGCAGAAAAATGGACATACGGCTGAAGGCTGGTACCCTGCCCAAGGAGCCAGGAGGGAAAACTATGCCTTGTTCTAAAGCTCTTTGGGAACCGCTTGCGTAGCCGCACAGACCTGGGAGCTGCGGGCCTTCCTGCTGACTTCAGCGTCGACACCACCCTTTCCCACTGGGCACCGCGCCAGGCACAATAATGGCCATACGGCTGGAGATGGGTCTCCCGCCCAAAGAGCCAGCAGGGAAAACTATGCCTTGTTCTAAAGCTCTTTGGGAACCGCTTGCGTAGCCGCACAGACCTGGGGGCTGCGGGCTTTCCTGCTGCCTTCAGCCTCGACACCAGCCTTTCCCACTTGACGTCGCGCCAAGCACAAAAATGGACATATGGATGGAGATGGATCCCCCGCCCAAACAGCCAGCAGGGAAAATTGTGCCTTGTTCTAAGGCTCTTTGGGAACCGCTTGCGTAGCCCCACAGACCTGGGGGCTGCAGGCTTTCCTGCTGCCTTCAGCCTCAAAGCCACCCTTTCCCACTTGGTGCCGCGCCAGGCACAAAAATGGCCATATGGCTGGAGATGTGTGCCACGCCCAAAGAGCCAGCAGGGAAAACTATGCCTTGTTCTAAAGCTCTTTGGGAACCGCTTGCGTAGCCCCACAGACCTGGGGGCTGCAGGCTTTCCTGCTGCCTTCAGCCTCAAAACCACCCTTTCCCACTTGGCGCCGTGCCAGGCACAAAAAAGGCCTATGGCTGGAGATGGGTCACCCGCCCAAGGAGCCAGCAGGGAAAACTATGCCTTGTTCTAAAGCTCTTTGGGAACCACTTGCGTAGCCCCACAGACCTGGGGGCTGCGGGCTTTGCTGCTACCTTCAGCCTCGACACCACCCTTTCCCACTTGGCGCCGCGCCAGGCACAATAATGGCCATACGGCTGGAGATGGGCCCCATGCCCAAAGAGCCAGCAGGGAAAACTATGCCTTGTTCTAAAGGTCTTTGGGAACCGCTTGCGTAGCCCCACAGACCTGGGGGCTGCGGACTTTCCTGCTGCCTTCAGCCTCGACACCACCCTTTCCCACTTGGCGCCGCGCCAGGCACAAAAAATGGCCATACCGCGGCAATGGGTCTCCCGCCCAAAGAGCCAGCAGGGAAAACTATGCTTTGTTCTAAAGCTCTTTGGGAACCGCTTGCCTAGCCCCACAGACCTGGGGGCTGCGGGCTTTCCTGCTGCCTTCAGCCTCGACACCACGCTTTCCCACTGGGCACCACGCCAGGCACAATAATGGCCATACGGCTGGAGATGGGTCGCCCGCCCAAGGAGCCAGCAGGGAAAACTATGCCTTGTTCCAAAGCTCTTTGGGAACCGCTTGCGTAGCCCCACAGAGCTGGAGGCTGTGGGCTTGCGTGCTGCCTCAGCCTCAAAACCACCCTTTCCCTCTGGGCGCCGC
>NW_026529906.1:0-31465 GCF_028500815.1 Rissa tridactyla
CTTTCCCACTGGGCGCCGGGCCAGGCACAAAAATGGCCTATGGCTGGAGATGGGTCCCGCGCCCAAAGAGCCAGCAGGGAAAACTATGCCTTGTTCTAAAGCTCTTTGGGAACTGCTTGCGTAGCCCCACAGACCTGGGGGCTGCGGGCTTTCCTGCTGCCTTCAGCCTCGACACCACCCTTTCCCACTTGGCACTTCTCCAGGCTCAAAAATGGCCATACGGCTGGAGATGGGTCCCCCCGCCCAGAGAGCCAGCAGGGAAAACTATGCCTTGTTCTAAAGCTCTTTGGGAACCGCTTGCGTAGCCCCACACACCTGGGGGCTGCGGGCTTTCCTGCTGCCTTCAGTCTCAAAGCCACCCTTTCCCACTTGGCGCCGGGCCAGGCACAAAAATGGCCATACGGCTGGAGATGGGTCCCCTGCCAAAAGAGCCAGCAGGGAAAACTATGCCTTGTTCTAAAGCTCTTTGGGAACCGCTTGCGTAGCACCACAGACCTGGGGGCTGCGGGCTTTCCTGCTGCCTTCAGCCTCAAAGCCACCCTTTCGCACTTGGGGCTTCGCCAGGCACAAAAATGGCCATATGGCTGGAGATGGGTCCCCCGCCCAAAGAGCGAGCAGGGGAAAACTATGCCTTGTTCTAAAGCTCTTTGGGAACCGCTTGCGTAGCCCCACAGACCTGGGGGCTGCGGGCTTTCCTGCTGCCTTCAGCCTCAAAGCCACCCTTTCCCACTTGGCGCCGGGCCAGGGACAAAAATGGCCATACGGCTGGAGATGGGTCCCATGCCCAAAGAGCCAGCAGGGAAAACTATGCCTTGTTCTAAAGCTCTTTGGGAACCGCTTGCTTGGCCCCACAGACCTGGGGGCTGCAGGCTTTGCTGCTGCCTTCAGCCTCGACACCACCCTTACCCACTTGGCGCCGCGCCAGGCACAAAAATGGCCATACGGCTGGAGATGGGTCCCCCGCCCAAAGAGCCAGCAGGGAAAACTATGCCTTGTTCTAAAGCTCTTTGGGAACCGCTTGCGTAGCCCCACAGACCTGGGGGCTGCGGGCTTTCCTGCTGCCTTCAGCCTCAAAACCACCCTTTCCCACTACGCACCGCGCCAGGCACAAAAATGGCCATACGGCTGGAGATGGGTCCCCCGCCCAAAGAGCCAGCAGGGAAAACTATGCCTTGTTCTAAAGCTCTTTATGAACCGCTTGCTTGGCCCCACAGAGTGGGGGCTGCGGGCTTTCCTGCTGCCTTCAGCCTCAAAGCCACCCTTTCCCACTACGCACCGCGTCAGGCACAAAAATGGCCTATGGCTGGAGATGGGTCCCCCGCCCAAAGAGACAGCAGGGAAAATTATGCCTTGTTCTAAAGCTCTTTGGGAACTGCTTGCGTAGTCCCACAGACCTGGGGGCTGCGGGCTTTCCTGCTGCCTTCAGCCTCAAAACCACCCTTTCCCACTACGCACCGCGCTAGGCATAGAAATAGCCATACGACTGGAGATGGGTCCCCCGCCCAAAGAGCCAGCAGGGAAAACTATGCCTTGTTCTAAAGCTCTTTGGGAACCGCTTGCATAGCCCCACAGACCTGGGGGCTGCAGGCTTTGCTGCTGCCTTCAGCCTCAAAACCACCCTTTCCCACTTGGCGCCGCGTCAGGCACAAAAATGGCCATACGGCTGGAGATGGGGTCCCCCGCCCAGAGAGCCAGCAGGGAAAACTCTGCCTTGTTCTAAAGCTCTTTGGGAACCGCTTGCGTAGCCGCACAGACCTGGGGGCTGCGGGCTTTCCTGCTGCCTTCAGCGTCAAAACCACCCTTTCCCACTTGGCGCCCTATCAAGCACAAAAATGGCCATACGGCTGGAGATGGGTCCCCCGCCCAAAGAGCCAGCAGGGAAAACTATGCCTTTTTCTAAAGCTCTTTGGAACCGCTTGCGTAGCCCCACAGACCTGGGGGTGTGGGCTTTGCTGCTGCCTTCAGCCTCAAAGCCACCGTTTCCCGCTTGGCGCCGGGCCAGGCACAAAAAATGGCCATACGGCTGGAGATGGGTCCCCCGCCCAAAGAGCCAGCAGGGAAAACTATGCCTTGTTCTAAAGCTCTTTGGGAACCGCTTGCGTAGCCCCACAGACCTGGGGGCTGCGGGCTTTCCTGCTGCCTTCAGCCTCAAAACCACCCTTTCCCACTTGGCGCCGCGCCAGGCACAAAAATGGCCATACGGCTGGAGATGGGTCCCCCGCCCAAAGAGCCAGCAGGGAAAACTATGCCTTGTTCTAAAGCTCTTTGGGAACCGCTTGTGTAGCCCCACAGACCTGGGGGCTGCGGGCTTTCCTGCTGCCTTCAGCCTCGACACCACCCTTTCCCACTTGGCGCCGCGCCAGGCACAAAAATGGCCATACGGCTGGAGATGGGTCCCCCGCCCAGAGAGCCAGCAAGGAAAATTATGCCTTGTTCTAAAGCTCTTTGGGAACCGCTTGCGTAGCCCCACAGACCTGGGGGCTGCGGGCTTTGCTGCTGCCTTCAGCCTCAAAGCCACCCTTTCCCACTTGGCGTCGCGCTAGGCACAAAAATGGCCATACGGCTGGAGATGGGTCCCCCGCCCAGAGAGCCAGCAAGGAAAATTATGCCTTGTTCTAAAGCTCTTTGGGAACCGCTTGCGTAGCCGCACAGACCTGGGGGCTGCGGGCTTTCCTGCTGCCTTCAGCCTCAAAGCCACCCTTTCCCACTTGGCGCCGCATCAGGCACAAAAATGGCCTATGGCTGGAGATGGGTCCCATGCCCAAAGAGCCAGCAAGGAAAACTATGCCTTGTTCTAAAGCTCTTTGGGAACCGCTTGCGTAGCCCCACAGACCTGGGGGCTGCAGGCTTTCCTGCTGCCTTCAGCCTCAAAGCCACCCTTTCCCACTTGGCACTCCATCAGGTAAAAAAATGATCTATGGCTGGAGATCGGTCCCATGCCCAAAGACCCAGCAAGGAAAACTATGCCTTGTTCTAAAGCTCTTTGGGAACCGCTTGCGTGGCCCCACAGACGTGGGGCCTGCAGGCTTTGCTGCTGCCTTCAGCCTCGACACCACCCTTTCCCACTTGGCGCCCTATCAGGCACAAAAATGGCCATACGGCTGGAGATGGGTCCCCCGCCCAGAGAGCCAGCAGGGAAAACTATGCCTTGTTCTAAAGCTCTTTGGGAACCGCTTGCGTAGCCGCACAGACCTGGGGGCTGCGGGCTTTCCTGCTGCCTTCAGCGTCAAAACCACCCTTTACCACTACGCACCGCGCCAGGCACAAAAATGGCCATACGGCTGGAAATGGGTCCCCCGTCCAAAGAGCCAGCAGGGAAAACTATGCCTTCTTCTAAAGCTCTTTGGGAACCGCTTGCGTAGCCCCACAGACCTGGGGGCTGCAGGCTTTCCTGCTGCCTTCAGCCTCAAAGCCACCCTTTCCCACTTGGCGCCCTATCAGGCACAAAAATGGCCTATGGCTGGAGATGGGTCCCATGCCCAAAGAGCCATCAGGGAAAACTATGCCTTGTTCTAAAGCTCTTTGGGAACCGCTTGCTTGGCCCCACAGACCTGGGGGCTGCAGGCTTTCCTGCTGCCTTCAGCCTCAAAACCACCCTTTCCCACTACGCACCGCGCCAGGCACAAAAATGGCCATACGGCTTTAGATGGGTCCCCCGCCCAAAGAGCCAGCAGGGAAAACTATGCCTTGTTCTAAAGGTCTTTGGGAACCGCTTGTGTAGCCCCACAGACCTGGGGGCTGCGGGCTTTCCTGCTGCCTTCAGCCTCGACACCACCCTTTCCCACTTGGCGCCGCGCCAGGCACAAAAATGGCCATACGGCTGGAGATGGGTCCCCCGCCCAGAGAGCCAGCAAGGAAAATTATGCCTTGTTCTAAAGCTCTTTGGGAACCGCTTGCGTAGCCCCACAGACCTGGCGCTGCGGGCTTTCCTGCTGCCTTCAGCCTCAAAGCCACCCTTTCCCACTTGGTGTCGCACCAGGCACAAAAATGGCCTATGGCTGGAGATGGGTCCCATGCCCAAAGACCCAGCAGGGAAAACTATGCCTTGTTCTAAAGCTCTTTGGGAACCGCTTGCGTAGCCCCACAGACCTGGGGGCTGCAGGCTTTGCTGCTGCCTTCAGCCTCAAAGCCACCCTTTCCCACTTGGCGTCGCGCTAGGCACAAAAATGGCCATACGGCTGGAGATGGGTCCCCCCGCCCAGAGAGCCAGCAAGGAAAATTTTGCCTTGTTCTAAAGCTCTTTGGGAACCGCTTGCGTAGCCGCACAGACCTGGGGGCTGCGGGCTTTCCTGCTGCCTTCAGCCTCAAAGCCACCCTTTCCCACTTGGCGCCGCATCAGGCACAAAAATGGCCTATGGCTGGAGATGGGGCCCATGCCCAAAGAGCCAGCAAGGAAAACTATGCCTTGTTCTAAAGCTCTTTGGGAACCGCTTGCGTAGCCCCACAGACCTGGGGGCTGCAGGCTTTCCTGCTGCCTTCAGCCTCAAAGCCACCCTTTCCCACTTGGCACTCCATCAGGTAAAAAAATGGCCTATGGCTGGAGATGGGTCCCATGCCCAAAGAGCCAGCAAGGAAAACTATGCCTTGTTCTAAAGCTCTTTGGGAACCGCCTGCGTGGCCCCACAGACGTGGGGCCTGCAGGCTTTGCTGCTGCCTTCAGCCTCAAAGCCACCCTTTCCCACTTGGCGCCGCGCTAGGCACAAAAATGGTCTATGGCTGGAGATGGGTCCCCCGCCCAGAGAGCCAGCAGGGAAAACTATGCCTTGTTCTAAAGCTCTTTGGGAACCGCTTGCGTAGCCCTACAGACCTGGGGGCTGCGGGCTTTCCTGCTGCCTTCAGCCTCGACACCACCCTTTCCCACTTGGCGCCGTGCCAGGCACAAAAATGGCCATACGGCTGGAGATGGGTCCCCCCGCCCAAAGAGCCAGCAGGGAAAACTATGCCTTGTTCTAAAGCTCTTTGGGAACCGCTTGCGTAGCCCCAAAGACCTGGGGGCTGCGGGCTTTCCTGCTGCCTTCAGCCTCAAAACCACCCTTTCCCACTACGCACCGCGCCAGGCATAAAAATAGCCATACGACTGGAGATGGGTCCCCCGCCCAAAGAGCCAGCAGGGAAAACTATGCCTTGTTCTAAAGCTCTTTGGGAACCGCTTGCATAGCCCCACAGACCTGGGGGCTGCAGGCTTTGCTGCTGCCTTCAGCCTCGACAGCACCCTTTCCCACTTGGCGCCGCGCCAGGCACAAAAACGGCCTATGGCTGGAGATGGGTCCCCCGCCCAGAGAGCCAGCAGGGAAAATTATGCCTTGTTCTAAAGCTCTTTGGGAACTGCTTGCGTAGCCCCACAGACCTGGGGGCTGCGGGCTTTCCTGCTGCCTTCAGCCTCAAAGCCACCCTTTCCCACTTGGCGCCGCGCCAGGCACAAAAATGGCCTATGGCTGGAGATGGGTCCCATGCCCAAAGAGCCAGCAGGGAAAACTATGCCTTGTTCTAAAGCTCTTTGGGAACCGCTTGCTTGGCCCCACAGACCTGGGGGCTGCAGGCTTTGCTGCTGCCTTCAGCCTCAAAACCACCCTTTCCCACTTGGCGCCGCGCCAGGCACAAAAATGGCCATACGGCTGGAGATGGGTCCCCCGCCCAAAGAGCCAGCAGGGAAAACTATGCCTTGTTCTAAAGCTCTTTGGAACCGCTTGCGTAGCCGCACAGACCTGGGGGCTGCGGGCTTTCCTGCTGCCTTCAGCCTCGACACCACCCTTTCCCACTTGGCGCCGCGCCAGGCACAAAAATTGCCATACGGCTGGAGATGGGTCCCCCGCCCAGAGAGCCAGCAAGGAAAATTATGCCTTGTTCTAAAGCTCTTTGGGAACCGCTTGCGTAGCCCCACAGACCTGGCGCTGCGGGCTTTCCTGCTGCCTTCAGCTTCAAAGCCACCCTTTCCCACTTGGTGTCGCGCCAGGCACAAAAATGGCCTATGGCTGGAGATGGGTCCCATGCCCAAAGACCCAGCAGGGAAAACTATGCCTTGTTCTAAAGCTCTTTGGGAACCGCTTGCGTAGCCCCACAGACCTGGGGGCTGCAGGCTTTGCTGCTGCCTTCAGCCTCAAAGCCACCCTTTCCCACTTGGCGTCGCGCTAGGCACAAAAATGGCCATACGGCTGGAGATGGGTCCCCCGCCCAGAGAGCCAGCAAGGAAAATTTTGCCTTGTTCTAAAGCTCTTTGGGAACCGCTTGCGTAGCCGCACAGACCTGGGGGCTGCGGGCTTTCCTGCTGCCTTCAGCCTCAAAGCCACCCTTTCCCACTTGGCGCCGCATCAGGCACAAAAATGGCCATACGGCTGGAGATGGGTCCCCCGCCCAAAGAGCCAGCAGGGAAAACTATGCCTTGTTCTAAAGCTCTTTGGGAACCGCTTGTGTGGCCCCACAGACCTGGGGGCTGCGGGCTTTCCTGCTGCCTTCAGCCTCAAAACCACCCTTTCCCACTTGGCGTCGCGCCAGGCACAAAAATGGCCTATGGCTGGAGATGGGTCTCCCGCCCAAAGAGCCAGCAGGGAAAACTATGCCTTGTTCTAAAGCTCTTTGGGAACCGCTTTCGTAGCCGCACAGACCTGGGGGCTGCGGGCTTTCCTGCTGCCTTCAGCCTCAAAGCCACCCTTTCCCACTTTGCGCCGGGCCAGGCGCAAAAATGGCCGTACGGCTGGAGATGGGTCCCCCGCCCAAAGAGCCAGCAGGGAAAACTATGCCTTGTTCTAAAGATCTTTGTGATCCGCTTGTGTAGCCGCACAGACCTGGGGGCTGCAGGCTTTCCTGCTGCCTTCAGCCTCAAAACCATCCTATGCCACTACGCACCGCGCCAGGCACAAAAATAGCCATACGGCTGGAGATGGGTCCCCCGCCCAAAGAGCCAGCAGTGAAAACTATGCCTTGTTCTAAAGCTCTTTGTGATCCGCTTGTGTAGCCGCACAGACCTGGGGGCTGCAGGCTTTCCTGCTGCCTTCAGCCTCAAAACCATCCTATGCCACTACGCACCGCGCCAGGCACAAAAATAGCCATACGGCTGGAGATGGGTCCCCCGCCCAAAGAGCCAGCAGGGAAAACTATGCCTTGTTCTAAAGCTCTTTGGGAACCGCTTGCGTAGCCCCACACACCTGGGGGCTGCAGGCTTTCCTGCTGCCTTCAGCCTCGACAGCACCCTTTCCCACTTGGCTTCGTGCCAGGCACAAAAATGGCCTATGGCTGGAGATGGGTCCCATGCCCTAAGAGCCAGCAGGGAAAACTATGCCTTGTTCTAAAGCTCTTTGGGAACCGCTTGCTTGGCCCCACAGACCTGGGGGCTGCAGTCTTTGCTGCTGCCTTCAGCCTCGACACCACCCTTTCCCACTTGGCGCCCTATCAGGCACAAAAATGGCCATACGGCTGGAGATGGGTCCCCCGCCCAGAGAGCCAGCAGGGAAAACTATGCCTTGTTCTAAAGCTCTTTGGGAACCGCTTGCGTAGCCGCACAGACCTGGGGGCTGCGGGCTTTCCTGCTGCCTTCAGCCTCGACAGCACCCTTTCCCACTTGGCGCCCTATCAAGCACAAAAATGGCCTATGGCTGGAGATGGGTCCCATGCCCAAAGAGCCAGCAGGGAAAACTATGCCTTGTTCTAAAGCTCTTTGGGAACCGCTTGCGTAGCCCCACACACGTGGGGGCTGCGGGCTTTCCTGCTGCCTTCAGCCTCAAAACCACCCTTTCCCACTTGGCGCTGCGCCAGGCACAAAAATGGCCATATGGCTGGAGATGGGTCCCCCGCCCAAAGAGCCAGCAGGGAAAATTATGCCTTGTTCTAAAGCTCTTTGGGAACCGCTTGCGTAGCCCCACAGACCTGGGGGCTGCGGGCTTTCCTGCTGCCTTCAAGCCTCAAAGCCACCCTTTCCCACTGGGCGCCGGGCCAGGCACAAAAATGGCCTATGGCTGGAGATGGGTCCCGCGCCCAAAGAGCCATCAGGGAAAACTATGCCTTGTTCTAAAGCTCTTTGGGAACTGCTTGCGTAGCCCCACAGACCTGGGGGCTGCGGGCTTTCCTGCTGCCTTCAGCCTCGACACCACCCTTTCCCACTTGGCACTGCTCCAGGCTCAAAAATGGCCATACGGCTGGAGATGGGTCCCCCGCCCAGAGAGCCAGCAGGGAAAACTATGCCTTGTTCTAAAGCTCTTTGGGAACCGCTTGCGTAGCCCCACACACCTGGGGGCTGCGGGCTTTCCTGCTGCCTTCAGTCTCAAAGCCACCCTTTCCCACTTGGCGCCGGGCCAGGCACAAAAATGGCCATACGGCTGGAGATGGGTCCCCTGCCAAAAGAGCCAGCAGGGAAAACTATGCCTTGTTCTAAAGCTCTTTGGGAACCGCTTGCGTAGCACCACAGACCTGGGGGCTGCGGGCTTTCCTGCTGCCTTCAGCCTCAAAGCCACCCTTTCGCACTTGGGGCTTCGCCAGGCACAAAAATGGCCATATGGCTGGAGATGGGTCCCCCGCCCAAAGAGCGAGCAGGGAAAACTATGCCTTGTTCTAAAGCTCTTTGGGAACCGCTTGCGTAGCCCCACAGACCTGGGGGCTGCGGGCTTTCCTGCTGCCTTCAGCCTCAAAGCCACCCTTTCCCACTTGGCGCCGGGCCAGGGACAAAAATGGCCATACGGCTGGAGATGGGTCCCATGCCCAAAGAGCCAGCAGGGAAAACTATGCCTTGTTCTAAAGCTCTTTGGGAACCGCTTGCTTGGCCCCACAGACCTGGGGGCTGCAGGCTTTGCTGCTGCCTTCAGCCTCGACACCACCCTTACCCACTTGGCGCCGCGCCAGGCACAAAAATGGCCATACGGCTGGAGATGGGTCCCCCGCCCAAAGAGCCAGCAGGGAAAACTATGCCTTGTTCTAAAGCTCTTTGGGAACCGCTTGCGTAGCCCCACAGACCTGGGGGCTGCGGGCTTTCCTGCTGCCTTCAGCCTCAAAACCACCCTTTCCCACTACGCACCGCGCCAGGCACAAAAATGGCCATACGGCTGGAGATGGGTCCCCCGCCCAAAGAGCCAGCAGGGAAAACTATGCCTTGTTCTAAAGCTCTTTATGAACCGCTTGCTTGGCCCCACAGACGTGGGGGCTGCGGGCTTTCCTGCTGCCTTCAGCCTCAAAGCCACCCTTTCCCACTACGCACCGCGTCAGGCACAAAAATGGCCTATGGCTGGAGATGGGTCCCCCGCCCAAAGAGACAGCAGGGAAAATTATGCCTTGTTCTAAAGCTCTTTGGGAACTGCTTGCGTAGTCCCACAGACCTGGGGGCTGCGGGCTTTCCTGCTGCCTTCAGCCTCAAAACCACCCTTTCCCACTACGCACCGCGCTAGGCATAGAAATAGCCATACGACTGGAGATGGGTCCCCCGCCCAAAGAGCCAGCAGGGAAAACTATGCCTTGTTCTAAAGCTCTTTGGGAACCGCTTGCATAGCCCCACAGACCTGGGGGCTGCAGGCTTTGCTGCTGCCTTCAGCCTCAAAACCACCCTTTCCCACTTGGCGCCGCGTCAGGCACAAAAATGGCCATACGGCTGGAGATGGGTCCCCCGCCCAGAGAGCCAGCAGGGAAAACTCTGCCTTGTTCTAAAGCTCTTTGGGAACCGCTTGCGTAGCCGCACAGACCTGGGGGCTGCGGGCTTTCCTGCTGCCTTCAGCGTCAAAACCACCCTTTCCCACTTGGCGCCCTATCAAGCACAAAAATGGCCATACGGCTGGAGATGGGTCCCCCGCCCAAAGAGCCAGCAGGGAAAACTATGCCTTTTTCTAAAGCTCTTTGGGAACCGCTTGCGTAGCCCCACAGACCTGGGGGTGTGGGCTTTGCTGCTGCCTTCAGCCTCAAAGCCACCGTTTCCCGCTTGGCGCCGGGCCAGGCACAAAAATGGCCATACGGCTGGAGATGGGTCCCCCGCCCAAAGAGCCAGCAGGGAAAACTATGCCTTGTTCTAAAGCTCTTTGGGAACCGCTTGCGTAGCCCCACAGACCTGGGGGCTGCGGGCTTTCCTGCTGCCTTCAGCCTCAAAACCACCCTTTCCCACTTGGCGCCGCGCCAGGCACAAAAATGGCCATACGGCTGGAGATGGGTCCCCCGCCCAAAGAGCCAGCAGGGAAAACTATGCCTTGTTCTAAAGCTCTTTGGGAACCGCTTGTGTAGCCCCACAGACCTGGGGGCTGCGGGCTTTCCTGCTGCCTTCAGCCTCGACACCACCCTTTCCCACTTGGCGCCGCGCCAGGCACAAAAATGGCCATACGGCTGGAGATGGGTCCCCCGCCCAGAGAGCCAGCAAGGAAAATTATGCCTTGTTCTAAAGCTCTTTGGGAACCGCTTGCGTAGCCCCACAGACCTGGGGGCTGCGGGCTTTGCTGCTGCCTTCAGCCTCAAAGCCACCCTTTCCCATTTGGCGCCGCGCTAGGCACAAAAATGGCCATACGGCTGGAGATGGGTCCCCCGCCCAAAGAGCCAGCAGGGAAAACTATGCCTTGTTCTAAAGCTCTTTGGGAACCGCTTGCGTAGCCCCACAGACCTGGGGGCTGCGGGCTTTCCTGCTGCCTTCAGCCTCAAAACCACCCTTTCCCACTTGGCGCCGCGCCAGGCACAAAAATGGCCATACGGCTGGAGATGGGTCCCATGCCCAAAGAGCCAGCAGGGAAAACTATGCCTTGTTCTAAAGCTCTTTGGGAACCGCTTGTGTAGCCCCACAGACCTGGGGGCTGCAGGCTTTCCTGCTGCCTTCAACCTCGACACCACCCTTTCCCACTTGGCGTCGCGCCAGGCACAAAAATGGCCTATGGCTGGAGATGGGTCCCATGCCCAAAGAGCCAGCAGGGAAAACTATGCCTTGTTCTAAAGCTCTTTGGGAACCGCTTGCGTAGCCCCACAGACCTGGGGGCTGCAGGCTTTCCTGCTGCCTTCAGCCTCAACAACACCCTTTCCCACTTGGCGTCGCGCCAGGCACAAAAATGGCCTATGGCTGGAGATGGGTCTCCCGCCCAAAGAGCCAGTAGGGAAAACTATGCCTTGTTCTAAAGCTCTTTGGGAACCGCTTGCGTAGCCGCACAGACCTGGGGGCTGCGGGCTTTCCTGCTGCCTTCAGCGTCAAAGCCACCCTTTCCCACTTGGCGTCGTGCCAGGCACAAAAATGGCCATATGTCTGCAGATGGGTCCCCCGCCCAAAGAGCCAGCAGGGAAAACTATGCCTTGTTCTAAAGCTCTTTGGGAACCGCTTGCGTAGCCCCACAGACCTGGGGGCTGCGGGCTTTCCTGCTGTCTTCAGCCTCAAAGCAACCCTTTCCCACTTGGCCCCGCGCCAGGCACAAAAATGGCCATACGGCTGGAGATGGGTCCCCCGCCCAAAGAGCCAGCAGGGAAAACTATGCCTTGTTCTAAAGCTCTTTGGGAACCGCTTGTGTGGCCCCACAGACCTGGGGGCTGCGGGCTTTCCTGCTGCCTTCAGCCTCGACAACACCCTTTCCCACTTGGCGTCGCGCCAGGCACAAAAATGGCCTATGGCTGGAGATGGGTCTCCCGCCCAAAGAGCCAGCAGGGAAAACTATGCCTTGTTCTAAAGCTCTTTGGGAACCGCTTTCGTAGCCGCACAGACCTGGGGGCTGCGGGCTTTGCTACTGCCTTCAGCCTCAAAGCCACCCTTTCCCACTTTGCGCCGGGCCAGGCGCAAAAATGGCCGTACGGCTGGAGATGGGTCCCCCGCCCAAAGAGCCAGCAGGGAAAACTATGCCTTGTTCTAAAGATCTTTGTGATCCGCTTGTGTAGCCGCACAGACCTGGGGGCTGCAGGCTTTCCTGCTGCCTTCAGCCTCAAAACCATCCTATGCCACTACGCACCGCGCCATGCACAAAAATAGCCATACGGCTGGAGATGGGTCCCCCGCCCAAAGAGCCAGCAGTGAAAACTATGCCTTGTTCTAAAGCTCTTTGTGATCCGCTTGTGTAGCCGCACAGACCTGGGGGCTGCAGGCTTTCCTGCTGCCTTCAGCCTCAAAAGCATCCTATGCCACTACGCACCGCGCCAGGCACAAAAATAGCCATACGGCTGGAGATGGGTCCCCCGCCCAAAGAGCCAGCAGGGAAAACTATGCCTTGTTCTAAAGCTCTTTGGGAACCGCTTGCGTAGCCCCACACACCTGGGGGCTGCAGGCTTTCCTGCTGCCTTCAGCCTCGACAGCACCCTTTCCCACTTGGCTTCGTGCCAGGCACAAAAATGGCCTATGGCTGGAGATGGGTCCCATGCCCTAAGAGCCAGCTGGGAAAACTATGCCTTGTTCTAAAGCTCTTTGGGAACCGCTTGCGTAGCACCACAGACCTGGGGGCTGCAGGCTTTGCTCCTGCCTTCAGCCTCAAAGCCACCCTTTCCCACCTGGCGCCGCGCCAGGCTCAAAAATGGCCATACGGCTGGAGATGGGTCCCCCGCCCAGAGAGCCAGCAGGGAAAACTATGCCTTGTTCTAAAGCTCTTTGGGAACCGCTTGCGTAGCCCCACAGACCTGGGGGCTGCGGGCTTTCCTGCTGCCTTCAGCCTCAAAACCACCCTTTCCCACTTGGCGCCGCGCCAGGCACAAAAATGGCCATACGGCTGGAGATGGGTCCCATGCCCAAAGAGCCAGCAGGGAAAACTATGCCTTGTTCTAAAGCTCTTTGGGAACCGCTTGTGTAGCCCCACAGACCTGGGGGCTGCAGGCTTTCCTGCTGCCTTCAACCTCGACACCACCCTTTCCCACTTGGCGTCGCGCCAGGCACAAAAATGGCCTATGGCTGGAGATGGGTCCCATGCCCAAAGAGCCAGCAGGGAAAACTATGCCTTGTTCTAAAGCTCTTTGGGAACCGCTTGCGTAGCCCCACAGACCTGGGGGCTGCGGGCTTTCCTGCTGCCTTCAGACTCGACAACACCCTTTCCCACTTGGCGTCGCGCCAGGCACAAAAATGGCCTATGGCTGGAGATGGGTCTCCCGCCCAAAGAGCCAGTAGGGAAAACTATGCCTTGTTCTAAAGCTCTTTGGGAACTGCTTGCGTAGCCCCACAGACCTGGGGGCTGCGGGCTTTGCTGCTGCCTTCAGCCTCAAAGCCACCCTTTCCCACTTGGCGCCGCGCCAGGCACAAAAATGGCCATACGGCTGGAGATGGGTCCCCCGCCCAAAGAGCCAGCAGGGAAAACTATGCCTTGTTCTAAAGCTCTTTTGGAACCGCTTGTGTGGCCCCACAGACCTGGGGGCTGCGGGCTTTCCTGCTGCCTTCAGCCTCAAAACCACCCTTTCCCACTTGGCGTCGCGCCAGGCACAAAAATGGCCTATGGCTGGAGATGGGTCTCCCGCCCAAAGAGCCAGCAGGGAAAACTATGCCTTGTTCTAAAGCTCTTTGGGAACCGCTTTCGTAGCCGCACAGACCTGGGGGCTGCGGGCTTTCCTGCTGCCTTCAGCCTCAAAGCCACCCTTTCCCACTTTGCGCCGGGCCAGGCGCAAAAATGGCCGTACGGCTGGAGATGGGTCCCCCGCCCAAAGAGCCAGCAGGGAAAACTATGCCTTGTTCTAAAGATCTTTGTGATCCGCTTGTGTAGCCGCACAGACCTGGGGGCTGCAGGCTTTCCTGCTGCCTTCAGCCTCAAAACCATCCTATGCCACTACGCACCGCGCCAGGCACAAAAATAGCCATACGGCTGGAGATGGGTCCCCCGCCCAAAGAGCCAGCAGTGAAAACTATGCCTTGTTCTAAAGCTCTTTGTGATCCGCTTGTGTAGCCGCACAGACCTGGGGGCTGCAGGCTTTCCTGCTGCCTTCAGCCTCAAAACCATCCTATGCCACTACGCACCGCGCCAGGCACAAAAATAGCCATACGACTGGAGATGGGTCCCCCGCCCAAAGAGCCAGCAGGGAAAACTATGCCTTGTTCTAAAGCTCTTTGGGAACCGCTTGCGTAGCCCCACACACCTGGGGGCTGCAGGCTTTCCTGCTGCCTTCAGCCTCGACAGCACCCTTTCCCACTTGGCTTCGTGCCAGGCACAAAAATGGCCTATGGCTGGAGATGGGTCCCATGCCCTAAGAGCCAGCAGGGAAAACTATGCCTTGTTCTAAAGCTCTTTGGGAACCGCTTGCTTGGCCCCACAGACCTGGGGGCTGCAGTCTTTGCTGCTGCCTTCAGCCTCGACACCACCCTTTCCCACTTGGCGCCCTATCAGGCACAAAAATGGCCATACGGCTGGAGATGGGTCCCCCGCCCAGAGAGCCAGCAGGGAAAACTATGCCTTGTTCTAAAGCTCTTTGGGAACCGCTTGCGTAGCCGCACAGACCTGGGGGCTGCGGGCTTTCCTGCTGCCTTCAGCCTCGACAGCACCCTTTCCCACTTGGCGCCCTATCAAGCACAAAAATGGCCTATGGCTGGAGATGGGTCCCATGCCCAAAGAGCCAGCAGGGAAAACTATGCCTTGTTCTAAAGCTCTTTGGGAACCGCTTGCGTAGCCCCACACACGTGGGGGCTGCGGGCTTTCCTGCTGCCTTCAGCCTCAAAACCACCCTTTCCCACTTGGCGCTGCGCCAGGCACAAAAATGGCCATATTGCTGGAGATGGGTCCCCCGCCCAAAGAGCCAGCAGGGAAAATTATGCCTTGTTCTAAAGCTCTTTGGGAACCGCTTGCGTAGCCCCACAGACCTGGGGGCTGCGGGCTTTCCTGCTGCCTTCAAGCCTCAAAGCCACCCTTTCCCACTGGGCGCCGGGCCAGGCACAAAAATGGCCTATGGCTGGAGATGGGTCCCGCGCCCAAAGAGCCAGCAGGGAAAACTATGCCTTGTTCTAAAGCTCTTTGGGAACTGCTTGCGTAGCCCCACAGACCTGGGGGCTGCGGGCTTTCCTGCTGCCTTCAGCCTCGACACCACCCTTTCCCACTTGGCACTTCTCCAGGCTCAAAAATGGCCATACGGCTGGAGATGGGTCCCCCGCCCAGAGAGCCAGCAGGGAAAACTATGCCTTGTTCTAAAGCTCTTTGGGAACCGCTTGCGTAGCCCCACACACCTGGGGGCTGCGGGCTTTCCTGCTGCCTTCAGTCTCAAAGCCACCCTTTCCCACTTGGCGCCGGGCCAGGCACAAAAATGGCCATACGGCTGGAGATGGGTCCCCTGCCAAAAGAGCCAGCAGGGAAAACTATGCCTTGTTCTAAAGCTCTTTGGGAACCGCTTGCGTAGCACCACAGACCTGGGGGCTGCGGGCTTTCCTGCTGCCTTCAGCCTCAAAGCCACCCTTTCGCACTTGGGGCTTCGCCAGGCACAAAAATGGCCATATGGCTGGAGATGGGTCCCCCGCCCAAAGAGCGAGCAGGGAAAACTATGCCTTGTTCTAAAGCTCTTTGGGAACCGCTTGCGTAGCCCCACAGACCTGGGGGCTGCGGGCTTTCCTGCTGCCTTCAGCCTCAAAGCCACCCTTTCCCACTTGGCGCCGGGCCAGGGACAAAAATGGCCATACGGCTGGAGATGGGTCCCATGCCCAAAGAGCCAGCAGGGAAAACTATGCCTTGTTCTAAAGCTCTTTGGGAACCGCTTGCTTGGCCCCACAGACCTGGGGGCTGCAGGCTTTGCTGCTGCCTTCAGCCTCGACACCACCCTTACCCACTTGGCGCCGCGCCAGGCACAAAAATGGCCATACGGCTGGAGATGGGTCCCCCGCCCAAAGAGCCAGCAGGGAAAACTATGCCTTGTTCTAAAGCTCTTTGGGAACCGCTTGCGTAGCCCCACAGACCTGGGGGCTGCGGGCTTTCCTGCTGCCTTCAGCCTCAAAACCACCCTTTCCCACTACGCACCGCGCCAGGCACAAAAATGGCCATACGGCTGGAGATGGGTCCCCCGCCCAAAGAGCCAGCAGGGAAAACTATGCCTTGTTCTAAAGCTCTTTATGAACCGCTTGCTTGGCCCCACAGACGTGGGGGCTGCGGGCTTTCCTGCTGCCTTCAGCCTCAAAGCCACCCTTTCCCACTACGCACCGCGTCAGGCACAAAAATGGCCTATGGCTGGAGATGGGTCCCCCGCCCAAAGAGACAGCAGGGAAAATTATGCCTTGTTCTAAAGCTCTTTGGGAACTGCTTGCGTAGTCCCACAGACCTGGGGGCTGCGGGCTTTCCTGCTGCCTTCAGCCTCAAAACCACCCTTTCCCACTACGCACCGCGCTAGGCATAGAAATAGCCATACGACTGGAGATGGGTCCCCCGCCCAAAGAGCCAGCAGGGAAAACTATGCCTTGTTCTAAAGCTCTTTGGGAACCGCTTGCATAGCCCCACAGACCTGGGGGCTGCAGGCTTTGCTGCTGCCTTCAGCCTCAAAACCACCCTTTCCCACTTGGCGCCGCGTCAGGCACAAAAATGGCCATACGGCTGGAGATGGGTCCCCCGCCCAGAGAGCCAGCAGGGAAAACTCTGCCTTGTTCTAAAGCTCTTTGGGAACCGCTTGCGTAGCCGCACAGACCTGGGGGCTGCGGGCTTTCCTGCTGCCTTCAGCGTCAAAACCACCCTTTCCCACTTGGCGCCCTATCAAGCACAAAAATGGCCATACGGCTGGAGATGGGTCCCCCGCCCAAAGAGCCAGCAGGGAAAACTATGCCTTTTTCTAAAGCTCTTTGGGAACCGCTTGCGTAGCCCCACAGACCTGGGGGTGTGGGCTTTGCTGCTGCCTTCAGCCTCAAAGCCACCGTTTCCCGCTTGGCGCCGGGCCAGGCACAAAAATGGCCATACGGCTGGAGATGGGTCCCCCGCCCAAAGAGCCAGCAGGGAAAACTATGCCTTGTTCTAAAGCTCTTTGGGAACCGCTTGCGTAGCCCCACAGACCTGGGGGCTGCGGGCTTTCCTGCTGCCTTCAGCCTCAAAACCACCCTTTCCCACTTGGCGCCGCGCCAGGCACAAAAATGGCCATACGGCTGGAGATGGGTCCCCCGCCCAAAGAGCCAGCAGGGAAAACTATGCCTTGTTCTAAAGCTCTTTGGGAACCGCTTGTGTAGCCCCACAGACCTGGGGGCTGCGGGCTTTCCTGCTGCCTTCAGCCTCGACACCACCCTTTCCCACTTGGCGCCGCGCCAGGCACAAAAATGGCCATACGGCTGGAGATGGGTCCCCCGCCCAGAGAGCCAGCAAGGAAAATTATGCCTTGTTCTAAAGCTCTTTGGGAACCGCTTGCGTAGCCCCACAGACCTGGGGGCTGCGGGCTTTGCTGCTGCCTTCAGCCTCAAAGCCACCCTTTCCCACTTGGCGTCGCGCTAGGCACAAAAATGGCCATACGGCTGGAGATGGGTCCCCCGCCCAGAGAGCCAGCAAGGAAAATTATGCCTTGTTCTAAAGCTCTTTGGGAACCGCTTGCGTAGCCGCACAGACCTGGGGGCTGCGGGCTTTCCTGCTGCCTTCAGCCTCAAAGCCACCCTTTCCCACTTGGCGCCGCATCAGGCACAAAAATGGCCTATGGCTGGAGATGGGTCCCATGCCCAAAGAGCCAGCAAGGAAAACTATGCCTTGTTCTAAAGCTCTTTGGGAACCGCTTGCGTAGCCCCACAGACCTGGGGGCTGCAGGCTTTCCTGCTGCCTTCAGCCTCAAAGCCACCCTTTCCCACTTGGCACTCCATCAGGTAAAAAAATGATCTATGGCTGGAGATCGGTCCCATGCCCAAAGACCCAGCAAGGAAAACTATGCCTTGTTCTAAAGCTCTTTGGGAACCGCTTGCGTGGCCCCACAGACGTGGGGCCTGCAGGCTTTGCTGCTGCCTTCAGCCTCGACACCACCCTTTCCCACTTGGCGCCCTATCAGGCACAAAAATGGCCATACGGCTGGAGATGGGTCCCCCGCCCAGAGAGCCAGCAGGGAAAACTATGCCTTGTTCTAAAGCTCTTTGGGAACCGCTTGCGTAGCCGCACAGACCTGGGGGCTGCGGGCTTTCCTGCTGCCTTCAGCGTCAAAACCACCCTTTACCACTACGCACCGCGCCAGGCACAAAAATGGCCATACGGCTGGAAATGGGTCCCCCGTCCAAAGAGCCAGCAGGGAAAACTATGCCTTCTTCTAAAGCTCTTTGGGAACCGCTTGCGTAGCCCCACAGACCTGGGGGCTGCAGGCTTTCCTGCTGCCTTCAGCCTCAAAGCCACCCTTTCCCACTTGGCGCCCTATCAGGCACAAAAATGGCCTATGGCTGGAGATGGGTCCCATGCCCAAAGAGCCATCAGGGAAAACTATGCCTTGTTCTAAAGCTCTTTGGGAACCGCTTGCTTGGCCCCACAGACCTGGGGGCTGCAGGCTTTCCTGCTGCCTTCAGCCTCAAAACCACCCTTTCCCACTACGCACCGCGCCAGGCACAAAAATGGCCATACGGCTTTAGATGGGTCCCCCGCCCAAAGAGCCAGCAGGGAAAACTATGCCTTGTTCTAAAGGTCTTTGGGAACCGCTTGTGTAGCCCCACAGACCTGGGGGCTGCGGGCTTTCCTGCTGCCTTCAGCCTCGACACCACCCTTTCCCACTTGGCGCCGCGCCAGGCACAAAAATGGCCATACGGCTGGAGATGGGTCCCCCGCCCAGAGAGCCAGCAAGGAAAATTATGCCTTGTTCTAAAGCTCTTTGGGAACCGCTTGCGTAGCCCCACAGACCTGGCGCTGCGGGCTTTCCTGCTGCCTTCAGCCTCAAAGCCACCCTTTCCCACTTGGTGTCGCACCAGGCACAAAAATGGCCTATGGCTGGAGATGGGTCCCATGCCCAAAGACCCAGCAGGGAAAACTATGCCTTGTTCTAAAGCTCTTTGGGAACCGCTTGCGTAGCCCCACAGACCTGGGGGCTGCAGGCTTTGCTGCTGCCTTCAGCCTCAAAGCCACCCTTTCCCACTTGGCGTCGCGCTAGGCACAAAAATGGCCATACGGCTGGAGATGGGTCCCCCGCCCAGAGAGCCAGCAAGGAAAATTTTGCCTTGTTCTAAAGCTCTTTGGGAACCGCTTGCGTAGCCGCACAGACCTGGGGGCTGCGGGCTTTCCTGCTGCCTTCAGCCTCAAAGCCACCCTTTCCCACTTGGCGCCGCATCAGGCACAAAAATGGCCTATGGCTGGAGATGGGGCCCATGCCCAAAGAGCCAGCAAGGAAAACTATGCCTTGTTCTAAAGCTCTTTGGGAACCGCTTGCGTAGCCCCACAGACCTGGGGGCTGCAGGCTTTCCTGCTGCCTTCAGCCTCAAAGCCACCCTTTCCCACTTGGCACTCCATCAGGTAAAAAAATGGCCTATGGCTGGAGATGGGTCCCATGCCCAAAGAGCCAGCAAGGAAAACTATGCCTTGTTCTAAAGCTCTTTGGGAACCGCCTGCGTGGCCCCACAGACGTGGGGCCTGCAGGCTTTGCTGCTGCCTTCAGCCTCAAAGCCACCCTTTCCCACTTGGCGCCGCGCTAGGCACAAAAATGGTCTATGGCTGGAGATGGGTCCCCCGCCCAGAGAGCCAGCAGGGAAAACTATGCCTTGTTCTAAAGCTCTTTGGGAACCGCTTGCGTAGCCCTACAGACCTGGGGGCTGCGGGCTTTCCTGCTGCCTTCAGCCTCGACACCACCCTTTCCCACTTGGCGCCGTGCCAGGCACAAAAATGGCCATACGGCTGGAGATGGGTCCCCCGCCCAAAGAGCCAGCAGGGAAAACTATGCCTTGTTCTAAAGCTCTTTGGGAACCGCTTGCGTAGCCCCAAAGACCTGGGGGCTGCGGGCTTTCCTGCTGCCTTCAGCCTCAAAACCACCCTTTCCCACTACGCACCGCGCCAGGCATAAAAATAGCCATACGACTGGAGATGGGTCCCCCGCCCAAAGAGCCAGCAGGGAAAACTATGCCTTGTTCTAAAGCTCTTTGGGAACCGCTTGCATAGCCCCACAGACCTGGGGGCTGCAGGCTTTGCTGCTGCCTTCAGCCTCGACAGCACCCTTTCCCACTTGGCGCCGCGCCAGGCACAAAAACGGCCTATGGCTGGAGATGGGTCCCCCGCCCAGAGAGCCAGCAGGGAAAATTATGCCTTGTTCTAAAGCTCTTTGGGAACTGCTTGCGTAGCCCCACAGACCTGGGGGCTGCGGGCTTTCCTGCTGCCTTCAGCCTCAAAGCCACCCTTTCCCACTTGGCGCCGCGCCAGGCACAAAAATGGCCTATGGCTGGAGATGGGTCCCATGCCCAAAGAGCCAGCAGGGAAAACTATGCCTTGTTCTAAAGCTCTTTGGGAACCGCTTGCTTGGCCCCACAGACCTGGGGGCTGCAGGCTTTGCTGCTGCCTTCAGCCTCAAAACCACCCTTTCCCACTTGGCGCCGCGCCAGGCACAAAAATGGCCATACGGCTGGAGATGGGTCCCCCGCCCAAAGAGCCAGCAGGGAAAACTATGCCTTGTTCTAAAGCTCTTTGGGAACCGCTTGCGTAGCCGCACAGACCTGGGGGCTGCGGGCTTTCCTGCTGCCTTCAGCCTCGACACCACCCTTTCCCACTTGGCGCCGCGCCAGGCACAAAAATTGCCATACGGCTGGAGATGGGTCCCCCGCCCAGAGAGCCAGCAAGGAAAATTATGCCTTGTTCTAAAGCTCTTTGGGAACCGCTTGCGTAGCCCCACAGACCTGGCGCTGCGGGCTTTCCTGCTGCCTTCAGCTTCAAAGCCACCCTTTCCCACTTGGTGTCGCGCCAGGCACAAAAATGGCCTATGGCTGGAGATGGGTCCCATGCCCAAAGACCCAGCAGGGAAAACTATGCCTTGTTCTAAAGCTCTTTGGGAACCGCTTGCGTAGCCCCACAGACCTGGGGGCTGCAGGCTTTGCTGCTGCCTTCAGCCTCAAAGCCACCCTTTCCCACTTGGCGTCGCGCTAGGCACAAAAATGGCCATACGGCTGGAGATGGGTCCCCCGCCCAGAGAGCCAGCAAGGAAAATTTTGCCTTGTTCTAAAGCTCTTTGGGAACCGCTTGCGTAGCCGCACAGACCTGGGGGCTGCGGGCTTTCCTGCTGCCTTCAGCCTCAAAGCCACCCTTTCCCACTTGGCGCCGCATCAGGCACAAAAATGGCCTATGGCTGGAGATGGGGCCCATGCCCAAAGAGCCAGCAAGGAAAACTATGCCTTGTTCTAAAGCTCTTTGGGAACCGCTTGCGTAGCCCCACAGACCTGGGGGCTGCAGGCTTTCCTGCTGCCTTCAGCCTCAAAGCCACCCTTTCCCACTTGGCACTCCATCAGGTAAAAAAATGGCCTATGGCTGGAGATGGGTCCCATGCCCAAAGAGCCAGCAAGGAAAACTATGCCTTGTTCTAAAGCTCTTTGGGAACCGCCTGCGTGGCCCCACAGACGTGGGGCCTGCAGGCTTTGCTGCTGCCTTCAGCCTCAAAGCCACCCTTTCCCACTTGGCGCCGCGCTAGGCACAAAAATGGTCTATGGCTGGAGATGGGTCCCCCGCCCAGAGAGCCAGCAGGGAAAACTATGCCTTGTTCTAAAGCTCTTTGGGAACCGCTTGCGTAGCCCTACAGACATGGGGGCTGCGGGCTTTCCTGCTGCCTTCAGCCTCGACACCACCCTTTCCCACTTGGCGCCGTGCCAGGCACAAAAATGGCCATACGGCTGGAGATGGGTCCCCCGCCCAAAGAGCCAGCAGGGAAAACTATGCCTTGTTCTAAAGCTCTTTGGGAACCGCTTGCGTAGCCCCAAAGACCTGGGGGCTGCGGGCTTTCCTGCTGCCTTCAGCCTCAAAACCACCCTTTCCCACTACGCACCGCGCCAGGCATAAAAATAGCCATACGACTGGAGATGGGTCCCCCGCCCAAAGAGCCAGCAGGGAAAACTATGCCTTGTTCTAAAGCTCTTTGGGAACCGCTTGCATAGCCCCACAGACCTGGGGGCTGCAGGCTTTGCTGCTGCCTTCAGCCTCGACAGCACCCTTTCCCACTTGGCGCCGCGCCAGGCACAAAAACGGCCTATGGCTGGAGATGGGTCCCCCGCCCAGAGAGCCAGCAGGGAAAATTATGCCTTGTTCTAAAGCTCTTTGGGAACCGCTTGCGTAGCCGCACAGACCTGGGGGCTGCGGGCTTTCCTGCTGCCTTCAGCCTCAAAACCACCCTTTCCCACTTGGCGCGGCGCCAGGCACAAAAATGGCCATACGGCTGGAGATGGGTCCCATGCCCAAAGACCCAGCAGGGAAAACTATGCCTTGTTCTAAAGCTCTTTGGGAACCGCTTGCGTAGCCCCACAGACCTGGGGGCTGCGGGCTTTGCTGCTGCCTTCAGCCTCAAAGCCACACTTTCCCACTTGGCGTCGCGCTAGGCACAAAAATGGCCATACGGCTGGAGATGGGTCCCCCGCCCAGAGAGCCAGCAAGGAAAATTATGCCTTGTTCTAAAGCTCTTTGGGAACCGCTTGCGTAGCCGCACAGACCTGGGGGCTGCGGGCTTTCCTGCTGCCTTCAGCCTCAAAGCCACCCTTTCCCACTTGGCGCCGCATCAGGCACAAAAATGGCCTATGGGTGGAGATGGGTCCCATGCCCAAAGAGCCAGCAAGGAAAACTATGCCTTGTTCTAAAGCTCTTTGGGAACCGCTTGCGTAGCCCCACAGACCTGGGGGCTGCAGGCTTTCCTGCTGCCTTCAGCCTCAAAGCCACCCTTTCCCACTTGGCACTCCATCAGGCAAAAAAATGGCCTATGGCTGGAGATCGGTCCCATGCCCAAAGACCCAGCAAGGAAAACTATGCCTTGTTCTAAAGCTCTTTGGGAACCGCTTGCGTGGCCCCACAGACGTGGGGCCTGCAGGCTTTGCTGCTGCCTTCAGCCTCAAAGCCACCCTTTCCCACTTGGCGCCGCGCCAGGCACAAAAATGGCCTATGGCTGGAGATGGGTCCCCCGCCCAGAGAGCCAGCAGGGAAAACTATGCCTTGTTCTAAAGCTCTTTGGGAACCGCTTGCTTGGCCCCACAGACCTGGGGGCTGCAGGCTTTCCTGCTGCCTTCAGCCTCAAAACCACCCTTTCCCACTTGGCGCCGCGCCAGGCACAAAAATGGCCATACGGCTGGAAATGGGTCCCCCGTCCAAAGAGCCAGCAGGGAAAACTATGCCTTCTTCTAAAGCTCTTTGGGAACCGCTTGCGTAGCCCCACAGACCTGGGGGCTGCAGGCTTTCCTGCTGCCTTCAGCCTCAAAGCCACCCTTTCCCACTTGGCGCCCTATCAGGCACAAAAATGGCCTATGGCTGGAGATGGGTCCCATGCCCAAAGAGCCATCAGGGAAAACTATGCCTTGTTCTAAAGCTCTTTGGGAACCGCTTGCTTGGCCCCACAGACCTGGGGGCTGCAGGTTTTCCTGCTGCCTTCAGCCTCAAAACCACCCTTTCCCACTACGCACCGCGCCAGGCACAAAAATGGCCATACGGCTGGAGATGGGTCCCCCGCCCAAAGAGCCAGCAGGGAAAACTATGCCTTGTTCTAAAGCTCTTTGGGAACCGCTTGCGTAGCCGCACAGACCTGGGGGCTGCGGGCTTTCCTGCTGCCTTCAGCCTCCACACCACCCTTTCCCACTTGGCGCCGCGCCAGGCACAAAAATGGCCATACGGCTGGAGATGGGTCCCCCGCCCAGAGAGCCAGCAAGGAAAATTATGCCTTGTTCTAAAGCTCTTTGGGAACCGCTTGCGTAGCCCCACAGACCTGGCGCTGCGGGCTTTCCTGCTGCCTTCAGCCTCAAAGCCACCCTTTCCCACTTGGTGTCGCGCCAGGCACAAAAATGGCCTATGGCTGGAGATGGGTCCCATGCCCAAAGACCCAGCAGGGAAAACTATGCCTTGTTCTAAAGCTCTTTGGGAACCGCTTGCGTAGCCCCACAGACCTGGGGGCTGCAGGCTTTGCTGCTGCCTTCAGCCTCAAAGCCACCCTTTCCCACTTGGCGTCGCGCTAGGCACAAAAATGGCCATACGGCTGGAGATGGGTCCCCCGCCCAGAGAGCCAGCAAGGAAAATTTTGCCTTGTTCTAAAGCTCTTTGGGAACCGCTTGCGTAGCCGCACAGACCTGGGGGCTGCGGGCTTTCCTGCTGCCTTCAGCCTCAAAGCCACCCTTTCCCACTTGGCGCCGCATCAGGCACAAAAATGGCCTATGGCTGGAGATGGGGCCCATGCCCAAAGAGCCAGCAAGGAAAACTATGCCTTGTTCTAAAGCTCTTTGGGAACCGCTTGCGTAGCCCCACAGACCTGGGGGCTGCAGGCTTTCCTGCTGCCTTCATCCTCAAAGCCACCCTTTCCCACTTGGCACTCCATCAGGTAAAAAAATGGCCTATGGCTGGAGATCGGTCCCATGCCCAAAGACCCAGCAAGGAAAACTATGCCTTGTTCTAAAGCTCTTTGGGAACCGCTTGCGTGGCCCCACAGACGTGGGGCCTGCAGGCTTTGCTGCTGCCTTCAGCCTCAAAGCCACCCTTTCCCACTTGGCGCCGCGCTAGGCACAAAAATGGTCTATGGCTGGAGATGGGTCCCCCGCCCAGAGAGCCAGCAGGGAAAACTATGCCTTGTTCTAAAGCTCTTTGGGAACCGCTTGCGTAGCCCTACAGACATGGGGGCTGCGGGCTTTCCTGCTGCCTTCAGCCTCGACACCACCCTTTCCCACTTGGCGCCGTGCCAGGCACAAAAATGGCCATACGGCTGGAGATGGGTCCCCCGCCCAAAGAGCCAGCAGGGAAAACTATGCCTTGTTCTAAAGCTCTTTGGGAACCGCTTGCGTAGCCCCAAAGACCTGGGGGCTGCGGGCTTTCCTGCTGCCTTCAGCCTCAAAACCACCCTTTCCCACTACGCACCGCGCCAGGCATAAAAATAGCCATACGACTGGAGATGGGTCCCCCGCCCAAAGAGCCAGCAGGGAAAACTATGCCTTGTTCTAAAGCTCTTTGGGAACCGCTTGCATAGCCCCACAGACCTGGGGGCTGCAGGCTTTGCTGCTGCCTTCAGCCTCGACAGCACCCTTTCCCACTTGGTGCCGCGCCAGGCACAAAAACGGCCTATGGCTGGAGATGGGTCCCCCGCCCAGAGAGCCAGCAAGGAAAATTATGCCTTGTTCTAAAGCTCTTTGGGAACTGCTTGCGTAGCCCCAGAGACTTGGGGGCTGCATGCTTTCCTGCTGCCTTCAGCCTCAAAGCCACCCTTTCCCACTTGGCGCCGCGCCAGGCACAAAAATGGCCTATGGCTGGAGATGGGTCCCATGCCCAAAGAGCCAGCAGGGAAAACTATGCCTTGTTCTAAAGCTCTTTGGGAACCGCTTGCTTGGCCCCACAGACCTGGGGGCTGCAGGCTTTGCTGCTGCCTTCAGCCTCAAAACCACCCTTTCCCACTTGGCGCCGCGCCAGGCACAAAAATGGCCATACGGCTGGAGATGGGTCCCCCGCCCAAAGAGCCAGCAGGGAAAACTATGCCTTCTTCTAAAGCTCTTTGGGAACCGCTTGCGTAGCCCCACAGACCTGGGGGCTGCAGGCTTTCCTGCTGCCTTCAGCCTCAAAACCACCCTTTCCCACTTGGCGCCGCGCCAGGCACAAAAATGGCCATACGGCTGGAGATGGGTCCCCCGCCCAAAGAGCCAGCAGGGAAAACTATGCCTTGTTCTAAAGCTCTTTGGGAACCGCTTGTGTAGCCCCACAGACCTGGGGGCTGCGGGCTTTCCTGCTGCCTTCAGCCTCGACACCACCCTTTCCCACTTGGCGCCGCGCCAGGCACAAAAATGGCCATACGGCTGGAGATGGGTCCCCCGCCCAGAGAGCCAGCAAGGAAAATTATGCCTTGTTCTAAAGCTCTTTGGGAACCGCTTGCGTAGCCCCACAGACCTGGGGGCTGCGGGCTTTCCTGCTGCCTTCAGCCTCAAAGCCACCCTTTCCCACTTGGCGTCGCGCCAGGCACAAAAATGGCATATGGCTGGAGATGGGTCCCATGCCCAAAGACCCAGCAGGGAAAACTATGCCTTGTTCTAAAGCTCTTTGGGAACCGCTTGCGTAGCCCCACAGACCTGGGGGCTGCGGGCTTTCCTGCTGCCTTCAGCCTCAAAGCCACCCTTTCCCACTTGGCACTCCATCAGGCAAAAAAATGGCCTATGGCTGGAGATCGGTCCCATGCCCAAAGACCCAGCAAGGAAAACTATGCCTTGTTCTAAAGCTCTTTGGGAACCGCTTGCGTGGCCCCACAGACGTGGGGCCTGCAGGCTTTGCTGCTGCCTTCAGCCTCAAAGCCACCCTTTCCCACTTGGCGCCGCGCCAGGCACAAAAATGGCCTATGGCTGGAGATGGGTCCCATGCCCAAAGAGCCAGCAGGGAAAACTATGCCTTGTTCTAAAGCTCTTTGGGAACCGCTTGCTTGGCCCCACAGACCTGGGGGCTGCAGGCTTTGCTGCTGCCTTCAGCCTCAAAACCACCCTTTCCCACTTGGCGCCGCGCCAGGCACAAAAATGGCCATACGGCTGGAGATGGGTCCCCCGCCCAAAGAGCCAGCAGGGAAAACTATGCCTTGTTCTAAAGCTCTTTGGGAACCGCTTGCGTAGCCCCACAGACCTGGGGGCTGCGGGCTTTCCTGCTGCCTTCAGCGTCAAAACCACCCTTTACCACTACGCACCGCGCCAGGCACAAAAATGGCCATACGGCTGGAAATGGGTCCCCCGTCCAAAGAGCCAGCAGGGAAAACTATGCCTTCTTCTAAAGCTCTTTGGGAACCGCTTGCGTAGCCCCACAGACCTGGGGGCTGCAGGCTTTCCTGCTGCCTTCAGCCTCAAAGCCACCCTTTCCCACTTGGCGCCCTATCAGGCACAAAAATGGCCTATGGCTGGAGATGGGTCCCATGCCCAAAGAGCCATCAGGGAAAACTATGCCTTGTTCTAAAGCTCTTTGGGAACCGCTTGCTTGGCCCCACAGACCTGGGGGCTGCAGGCTTTCCTGCTGCCTTCAGCCTCAAAACCACCCTTTCCCACTACGCACCGCGCCAGGCACAAAAATGGCCATACGGCTGGAGATGGGTCCCCCGCCCAAAGAGCCAGCAGGGAAAACTATGCCTTGTTCTAAAGCTCTTTGGGAACCGCTTGCGTAGCCCCACAGACCTGGGGGCTGCGGGCTTTCCTGCTGCCTTCAGCCTCGACACCACCCTTTCCCACTTGGCGCCGCGCCAGGCACAAAAATGGCCATACGGCTGGAGATGGGTCCCCCGCCCAGAGAGCCAGCAAGGAAAATTATGCCTTGTTCTAAAGCTCTTTGGGAACCGCTTGTGTAGCCCCACAGACCTGGCGCTGCGGGCTTTCCTGCTGCCTTCAGCCTCAAAGCCACCCTTTCCCACTTGGTGTCGCGCCAGGCACAAAAATGGCCTATGGCTGGAGATGGGTCCCATGCCCAAAGACCCAGCAGGGAAAACTATGCCTTGTTCTAAAGCTCTTTGGGAACCGCTTGCGTAGCCCCACAGACCTGGGGGCTGCAGGCTTTGCTGCTGCCTTCAGCCTCAAAGCCACCCTTTCCCACTTGGCGTCGCGCTAGGCACAAAAATGGCCATACGGCTGGAGATGGGTCCCCCGCCCAGAGAGCCAGCAAGGAAAATTTTGCCTTGTTCTAAAGCTCTTTGGGAACCGCTTGCGTAGCCGCACAGACCTGGGGGCTGCGGGCTTTCCTGCTGCCTTCAGCCTCAAAGCCACGCTTTCCCACTTGGCGCCGCATCAGGCACAAAAATGGCCTATGGCTGGAGATGGGGCCCATGCCCAAAGAGCCAGCAAGGAAAACTATGCCTTGTTCTAAAGCTCTTTGGGAACCGCTTGCGTAGCCCCACAGACCTGTGGGCTGCAGGCTTTCCTGCTGCCTTCAGCCTCAAAGCCACCCTTTCCCACTTGGCACTCCATCAGGTAAAAAAATGATCTATGGCTGGAGATCGGTCCCATGCCCAAAGACCCAGCAAGGAAAACTATGCCTTGTTCTAAAGCTCTTTGGGAACCGCTTGCGTGGCCCCACAGACGTGGGGCCTGCAGGCTTTGCTGCTGCCTTCAGCCTCAAAGCCACCCTTTCCCACTTGGCGCCGCGCTAGGCACAAAAATGGTCTATGGCTGGAGATGGGTCCCCCGCCCAGAGAGCCAGCAGGGAAAACTATGCCTTGTTCTAAAGCTCTTTGGGAACCGCTTGCGTAGCCCTACAGACATGGGGGCTGCGGGCTTTCCTGCTGCCTTCAGCCTCGACACCACCCTTTCCCACTTGGCGCCGTGCCAGGCACAAAAATGGCCATACGGCTGGAGATGGGTCCCCCGCCCAAAGAGCCAGCAGGGAAAACTATGCCTTGTTCTAAAGCTCTTTGGGAACCGCTTGCGTAGCCCCAAAGACCTGGGGGCTGCGGGCTTTCCTGCTGCCTTCAGCCTCAAAACCACCCTTTCCCACTTGGCGCCGCGCCAGACACAAAAATGGCCATACGGCTGGAGATGGGTCCCATGCCCAAAGACCCAGCAGGGAAAACTATGCCTTGTTCTAAAGCTCTTTGGGAACCGCTTGCGTAGCCCCACAGACCTGGGGGCTGCGGGCTTTGCTGCTGCCTTCAGCCTCAAAGCCACCCTTTCCCACTTGGCGTCGCGCTAGGCACAAAAATGGCCATACGGCTGGAGATGGGTCCCCCGCCCAGAGAGCCAGCAAGGAAAATTATGCCTTGTTCTAAAGCTCTTTGGGAACCGCTTGCGTAGCCGCACAGACCTGGGGGCTGCGGGCTTTCCTGCTGCCTTCAGCCTCAAAGCCACCCTTTCCCACTTGGCGCCGCAATCAGGCACAAAAATGGCCTATGGCTGGAGATGGGTCCCATGCCCAAAGAGCCAGCAAGGAAAACTATGCCTTGTTCTAAAGCTCTTTGGGAACCGCTTGCGTAGCCCCACAGACCTGGGGGCTGCAGGCTTTGCTGCTGCCTTCAGCCTCAAAACCACCCTTTCCCACTTGGCGCCGCGCCAGGCACAAAAATGGCCATACGGCTGGAGATGGGTCCCCCGCCCAAAGAGCCAGCAGGGAAAACTATGCCTTGTTCTAAAGCTCTTTGGGAACCGCTTGCTTGGCCCCACAGACCTGGGGGCTGCAGGCTTTGCTGCTGCCTTCAGCCTCAAAACCACCCTTTCCCACTTGGCGCCGCGCCAGGCACAAAAATGGCCATACGGCTGGAGATGGGTCCCCCGCCCAAAGAGCCAGCAGGGAAAACTATGCCTTCTTCTAAAGCTCTTTGGGAACCGCTTGCGTAGCCCCACAGACCTGGGGGCTGCAGGCTTTCCTGCTGCCTTCAGCCTCAAAGCCACCCTTTCCCACTTGGCGCCCTATCAGGCACAAAAATGGCCTATGGCTGGAGATGGGTCCCATGCCCAAAGAGCCATCAGGGAAAACTATGCCTTGTTCTAAAGCTCTTTGGGAACCGCTTGCTTGGCCGCACAGACCTGGGGGCTGCAGGTTTTCCTGCTGCCTTCAGCCTCAAAACCACCCTTTCCCACTACGCACCGCGCCAGGCACAAAAATGGCCATACGGCTGGAGATGGGTCCCCCGCCCAAAGAGCCAGCAGGGAAAACTATGCCTTGTTCTAAAGCTCTTTGGGAACCGCTTGCGTAGCCCCACAGACCTGGGGGCTGCGGGCTTTCCTGCTGCCTTCAGCGTCAAAACCACCCTTTACCACTACGCACCGCGCCAGGCACAAAAATGGCCATACGGCTGGAAATGGGTCCCCCGTCCAAAGAGCCAGCAGGGAAAACTATGCCTTCTTCTAAAGCTCTTTGGGAACCGCTTGCGTAGCCCCACAGACCTGGGGGCTGCAGGCTTTCCTGCTGCCTTCAGCCTCAAAGCCACCCTTTCCCACTTGGCGCCCTATCAGGCACAAAAATGGCCTATGGCTGGAGATGGGTCCCATGCCCAAAGAGCCATCAGGGAAAACTATGCCTTGTTCTAAAGCTCTTTGGGAACCGCTTGCTTGGCCCCACAGACCTGGGGGCTGCAGGCTTTCCTGCTGCCTTCAGCCTCAAAACCACCCTTTCCCACTACGCACCGCGCCAGGCACAAAAATGGCCATACGGCTGGAAATGGGTCCCCCGCCCAAAGAGCCAGCAGGGAAAACTATGCCTTGTTCTAAAGCTCTTTGGGAACCGCTTGCGTAGCCCCACAGACCTGGGGGCTGCGGGCTTTCCTGCTGCCTTCAGCCTCGACACCACCCTTTCCCACTTGGCGCCGCGCCAGGCACAAAAATGGCCATACGGCTGGAGATGGGTCCCCCGCCCAGAGAGCCAGCAGGGAAAACTATGCCTTGTTCTAAAGCTCTTTGGGAACCGCTTGTGTAGCCCCACAGACCTGGCGCTGCGGGCTTTCCTGCTGCCTTCAGCCTCAAAGCCACCCTTTCCCACTTGGTGTCGCGCCAGGCACAAAAATGGCCTATGGCTGGAGATGGGTCCCATGCCCAAAGACCCAGCAGGGAAAACTATGCCTTGTTCTAAAGCTCTTTGGGAACCGCTTGCGTAGCCCCACAGACCTGGGGGCTGCAGGCTTTGCTGCTGCCTTCAGCCTCAAAGCCACCCTTTCCCACTTGGCGTCGCGCTAGGCACAAAAATGGCCATACGGCTGGAGATGGGTCCCCCGCCCAGAGAGCCAGCAAGGAAAATTTTGCCTTGTTCTAAAGCTCTTTGGGAACCGCTTGCGTAGCCGCACAGACCTGGGGGCTGCGGGCTTTCCTGCTGCCTTCAGCCTCAAAGCAACCCTTTCCCACTTGGCGCCGCATCAGGCACAAAAATGGCCTATGGCTGGAGATGGGGCCCATGCCCAAAGAGCCAGCAAGGAAAACTATGCCTTGTTCTAAAGCTCTTTGGGAACCGCTTGCGTAGCCCCACAGACCTGTGGGCTGCAGGCTTTCCTGCTGCCTTCAGCCTCAAAGCCACCCTTTCCCACTTGGCACTCCATCAGGTAAAAAAATGATCTATGGCTGGAGATCGGTCCCATGCCCAAAGACCCAGCAAGGAAAACTATGCCTTGTTCTAAAGCTCTTTGGGAACCGCTTGCGTGGCCCCACAGACGTGGGGCCTGCAGGCTTTGCTGCTGCCTTCAGCCTCAAAGCCACCCTTTCCCACTTGGCGCCGCGCTAGGCACAAAAATGGTCTATGGCTGGAGATGGGTCCCCCGCCCAGAGAGCCAGCAGGGAAAACTATGCCTTGTTCTAAAGCTCTTTGGGAACCGCTTGCGTAGCCCTACAGACATGGGGGCTGCGGGCTTTCCTGCTGCCTTCAGCCTCGACACCACCCTTTCCCACTTGGCGCCGTGCCAGGCACAAAAATGGCCATACGGCTGGAGATGGGTCCCCCGCCCAAAGAGCCAGCAGGGAAAACTATGCCTTGTTCTAAAGCTCTTTGGGAACCGCTTGCGTAGCCCCAAAGACCTGGGGGCTGCGGGCTTTCCTGCTGCCTTCAGCCTCAAAACCACCCTTTCCCACTTGGCGCCGCGCCAGACACAAAAATGG
>NW_026529907.1:0-31456 GCF_028500815.1 Rissa tridactyla
CACCCTTTCCCACTTGGCGCCGCGCCAGGCCCTTGCTGCTTTTATGTTTGGCTGCTGGGAGATTTACAGCACAAACATATCTAGTTGATTTGAAGTAGTTCTGAGAAAGTCTAAACATAATGCCCACTTCTCCCTCCTGGCATTTTCCATGTGGAAGATATAGCAGGATGTATATTGGTTTTGAGGAACCGTCCCCAGACAGTGTAGGCAGAAAAGTTCCTGGCTCACTGAATGCCGTTCCTGGAGAGACACTGCGATCAATGTGGGAGATATGTCAAGATGTGTGTTGGTTTTGAGGACGGCTCTCTGGAGAGACTTAGCAAAGAGGTCACACGGGTAATCAGAGCAATTCTCAGAGACACTGAGACCAAACTCCACAATTCCCTCCTGGCACTTTCCCTGTAGGAGATACCGCAAGACGTTTCTGTATATTGGGCACGGCGCTCTGCAGCGTGTTAGCAGAGACTTTCCCGGGACAGTAAAACCTGACATCAGAGACACTGAGAAGAAGCCCCAACGTTCCTTCCAGTCATTTTCAGTGTGGGTGCCTTCTCCACATGGTTCCTGGTTTGACTGCAGCTCTGAAGAGAATGTTAGCAAAGAGGTAATCGGGAGAGTAGAAAGCAGTACTCAAAGACAGGGAGAGCAAGCTCTACATTATTCTCTTGGCACTTTCCATGTAGTAGATATAGCAGGATATATATCGGTTTTGAGGACAACTCAGTGGACAGTGTAGGCAGAAAAGTTCCTGGCTCACTGAATGCCGTTCCTGGAGAGACACTGCGATCAAATCCTACAATTGCCTAATAGCACTTTCCATGTGGGAGATATCTCAAGATGTTCTTTGGTTTGGAGCACAACTCTCTCGAGAGAACGTTAGCAAAGAGGTAACTGGGAGAGTAGAAAGCAGTACTCAAAGAGAAGGAGAACAAGCTCTCTCTTGGCACTTTGGATGTGGGACATACAGCGAGATGTTTGCTGCTTTTACATTTGGCTATTGGGAGATTTACAGCACAAAGATATCCAGTTGATTTGAAGCAGTTCTGAGAAAGTCTAAACATAATGCCCACTTCTCCCTCCTGGCATTTTCCATGTGGGAGATATAGCAGGATGTATATTGGTTTTAAGGAACTGTCCCCGGAAAGTGTGGGCAGAAAAGTTCCTGGCTCACTGAATGCCGTTCCTGGAGACACTGCGATCAGTGTGGGAGATATGTCAAGATGTGTGTTGGTTTTGAGGAAGGCTCTCTGGAGAGTCTTAGCAAAGAGGTCACACGGATAATCAGAGCAATTCTCAGAGACACTGAGACCAAACTCCACAATTCCCTCCTGGCACTTTCCCTGTAGGAGATACCGCAAGACGTTTCTGTATATTGGGCACTGCGCTCTGCAGCGTGTTAGCAGAGACTTTCCCGGGACAGTAAAACCTGACATCAGAGACACTGAGAAGACGCCCCAACGTTCCTTCCAGACATTTTCAGTGTGGGTGCCTTCTCCACATGGTTCCTGGTTTCACTGCAGCTCTGAAGAGAATGTTAGCAAAGCGGTAATCGGGACAGTGAAAACAGTACTCAAAGACAGGGAGAGCAAGCTCTACATTATTCTCTTGGCACTTTCCATGTAGTAGATATAGCAGGATATATATCGGTTTTGAGGACAACTCAGTGGACAGTGTAGGCAGAAAAGTTCCTGGCTCACTGAATGCCGTTCCTGGAGAGACACTGCGATCAGTGTGGGAGATATGTCAAGATGTGTGTTGGTTTTGAGGACGGCTCTCTGGAGAGTCTTAGCAAAGAGGTCACACGGATAATCAGAGCAATTCTCAGAGACACTGAGAACAGCTATACAATTCACTTTTGGCCCTTTGGTTGTTTTACGTATAACAAGACCTTTATGGATTTTGAGGAGAACTCCTCGAGGGTGTAGAAGAAAAAGTTGGTGGCACACTGAATGCCGTTATTGGAGACACTGAGAAACAAGCCCTACAATTCCCTCCAGGCTCTTTCCCTGTTGCTGTTGGTTGGTTTTGCGCCTAGCTCTATGGCGAGAGTAGGCAGAGACATAATTAGGTGACTTGAAGCAGTTCCTATCGAGTCCAAGAACAGTCCCCACCTTTCCCTGCTGGCAGTTTCGATGTGGAGATATGTCTTGATAGGTGCTTTGCTTTTGAGCTCAACTCTCTTGAGAGAATGTTAGCAAAGACGTAACCGGGACAGTGAAAACAGTACTCAAAGACAGGGAAAGCTAGCTCTCTCTTGGAACTCTGGATGTGGGACATAGAGCAAGATGTTTGCTGCTATTACATTTGGCTGTTGGGAGATTTAGAGCACAAAGATATCTAGTTGCGTAGCCAAACAGACCTGTGGGCTGCAGGCTTTCCTGCTGCCTTCAGCCTCAAAACCACCCTTTCCCACTTGGCGCCGCGCTAAGCCGAAAAATGGCCATCTGTCTGGAGATTGGTCCCATGCACAAAGAGCCAGCAGGGAAAACTATGCCTTGTTCTAAAGCTGTTTGGGAACCGCTTGCGTAGCCCCACACACCTGGGGGCTGCAGGCTTTCCTGCTGCCTTCAGCCTCAAAACCACCCTTTCCCACTTGGCGCCGCCCCAGGCACAAAAATGGCCATATGTCTGGAGACTGGTCCCACGCCCAAAGAGCCAGCAGGGAAAACTATGCCTTGTTCTCAAGCTCTTTGGGAACCGCTTGCGTAGCCCCACACACCTGGGGGCTTCAGGCTTTCCTGCTGCCTTCAGTCTCAAAACCACCCTTTCCCACTAGGCGCCGCTCTAGGCCCAAAAATGGGCATCTGTCTGGAGATTGGTCCCACGCCCAAAGAGCCAGCAGGGAAAACTATGCCTTGTTCTCAAGCTCTTTGGGAACCGCTTGCGTAGCCCCACACACCTGGGGGCTTCAGGCTTTCCTGCTGCCTTCAGCCTCAAAACCACCCTTTCCCACTTGGCACCGCGCCAGGCACAAAAATGGCCATCTGTCTTGAGATTAGTCCCACGCCCAAAGAGCCAGCAGGGAAAACTATGCCTTGTTCTAAAGCTCTTTGGGAACCGCTTGCGTAGCCCTACACACCTGGGGGCTGCAGGCTTTCCTGCTGCCTTCAGCCTCAAAACCACCCTTTCCCACTTGGCGCCGCTCTAGGCCCAAAAATGGCCATATGTCTGGAGACTGGTCCCACGCCCAAAGAGCCAGCAGGGAAAACTATGCCTTGTTCTCAAGCTCTTTGGGAACCGCTTGCTTAGCCCCACAGACCTGGGGGCTGCAGCCTTTCCTGCTGCCTTCAGTCTCAAAACCACCCTTTCCCACTTGGCACCGTGCCAGGCCCAAAAATGGCCATATGTCTGGAGACTGGTCCCACGCCCAAAGAGCCAGCAGGGAAAACTATGCCTTGTTCTAAAGCTCTTTGGGAACCGCTTGCATAGCCCCACAGACCTGGGGGCTGCAGGCTTTCCTGCTGCCTTCAGCCTCAAAACCACCCTTTCCCACTTGGCGTCACGCCAGGCCCAAAAATGGCCATCTGTCTGGAGATTGGTCCCACGCCCAAAGAGCCAGCAGGGAAAACTATGCCTTGTTCTAAAGCTCTTTGGCATCCGCTTGCGTAGCCCCACAGACCTGGGGGCTGCAGGCTTTCCTGCTGCCTTCAGTCTCAAAACCACCCTTTCCCACTAGGCGCCGCTCTAGGCCCAAAAATGGCCATATGTCTGGAGACTAGTCCCACGCCCAAAGACCCAGCAGGGAAAACTATGCCTTGTTCTCAAGCTCTTTGGGAACCGCTTGCATAGCCCCACACACCTGGGGGCTGCAGGCTTTCCTGCTGCCTTCAGCCTCAAAACCACCCTTTCCCACTTGGCGCCGCGCCAGGAACAAAAATGGCCATCTGTCTGGAGATTGGTCCCACGCCCAAAGAGACAGCAGGGAAAACTATGCCTTGTTCTAAAGCTCTTTGGGAACCGCTTGCGTAGCCCCACACACCTGGGGGCTGCAGGCTTTCCTGCTGCCTTCAGTCTCAAAACCACCCCTTCCCACTTGGCGCCGCGCCAGGCACAAAAATGGCCATATGTCTGGAGATTGGTCCCACGCCCAAAGAGCCAGCAGGGAAAACTATGCCTTGTTCTAAAGCTCTTTGGGAACCGCTTGCGTAGCCCCACACACGTGGGGGCTGCAGGCTTTCCTGCTGCCTTCAGCCTCAAAACCACCCTTTCCCACTTGGTGCCGTGCCAGGCACAAAAATGGCCACATCCCTGGAGAATGGTCCCACGCCCAAAGAGCCAGCAGGGAAAACTATGCCTTGTTCTAAAGCTCTTTGGGAACCGCTTGCGTAGCCCCACACACCTGGGGGCTGCAGGCTTTCCTGCTGCCTTCAGCCTCAAAACCACCCTTTCCCACTTGGCGCCGCTCTAGGCCCAAAAATGGCCACCTGTCTTGAGTCTGGTCCAATGCACAAAGAGCCAGCAGGGAAAACTATGCCTTGTTCTCAAGCTCTTTTGGAACCGCTTGCATAGCCCCACAGACCTGGGGGCTGCAGGCTTTCCTGCTGCCTTCAGCCTCAAAAACCACCCTTTCCCACTTGGCACCGTGCCAGGCCCAAAAATGGCCATCTGTCTGGAGATTGGTCTCACGCCCAAAGAGCCAGCAGGGAAAACTATGCCTTGTTCTAAAGCTCTTTGGGAACCGCTTGCGTAGCCCCACACACCTGGGGGCTGCAGGCTTTCCTGCTGCCTTCAGCCTCAAAACCACCCTTTCCCACTAGGCGCCGCGCCAGGCACAAAAATGGCCATCTGTCTGGAGACTGGTCCCACGCCCAAAGAGCCAGCAGGGAAAACTATGCCTTGTTCTAAAGCTCTTTGGGAACCGCTTGCGTAGCCCCAAACACCTGGGGGCTGCAGGCTTTCCTGCTGCCTTCAGCCTCAAAACCACCCTTTCCCACTTGGCGTCACGCCAGGCCCAAAAATGGCCATCTGTCTGGAGATTGGTCCCACGCCCAAAGAGCCAGCAGGGAAAACTATGCCTTGTTCTAAAGCTCTTTGGCATCCGCTTGCGTAGCCCCACAGACCTGGGGGCTGCAGGCTTTCCTGCTGCCTTCAGTCTCAAAACCACCCTTTCCCACTAGGCGCCGCTCTAGGCCCAAAAATGGCCACCTGTCTTGAGTCTGGTCCAATGCACAAAGAGCCAGCAGGGAAAACTATGCCTTGTTCTCAAGCTCTTTTGGAACCGCTTGCATAGCCCCACAGACCTGGGGGCTGCAGGCTTTCCTGCTGCCTTCAGCCTCAAAAACCACCCTTTCCCACTTGGCACCGTGCCAGGCCCAAAAATGGCCATCTGTCTGGAGATTGGTCTCACGCCCAAAGAGCCAGCAGGGAAAACTATGCCTTGTTCTAAAGCTCTTTGGGAACCGCTTGCGTAGCCCCACACACCTGGGGGCTGCAGGCTTTCCTGCTGCCTTCAGCCTCAAAACCACCCTTTCCCACTAGGCGCCGCGCCAGGCACAAAAATGGCCATCTGTCTGGAGACTGGTCCCACGCCCAAAGAGCCAGCAGGGAAAACTATGCCTTGTTCTAAAGCTCTTTGGGAACCGCTTGCGTAGCCCCACACACCTGGGGGCTGCAGGCTTTCCTGCTGCCTTCAGCCTCAAAACCACCCTTTCCCACTTGGCGTCACGCCAGGCCCAAAAATGGCCATCTGTCTGGAGATTGGTCCCACGCCCAAAGAGCCAGCAGGGAAAACTATGCCTTGTTCTAAAGCTCTTTGGCATCCGCTTGCGTAGCCCCACAGACCTGGGGGCTGCAGGCTTTCCTGCTGCCTTCAGTCTCAAAACCACCCTTTCCCACTAGGCGCCGCTCTAGGCCCAAAAATGGCCATATGTCTGGAGACTAGTCCCACGCCCAAAGACCCAGCAGGGAAAACTATGCCTTGTTCTCAAGCTCTTTGGGAACCGCTTGCATAGCCCCACACACCTGGGGGCTGCAGGCTTTCCTGCTGCCTTCAGCCTCAAAACCACCCTTTCCCACTTGGCGCCGCGCCAGGCCCAAAAATGGCCATCTGTCTGGAGATTGGTCCAACGCCCAAAGAGCCAGCAGGGAAAACTATGCCTTGTTCTAAAGCTCTTTGGGAACCGCTTGCGTAGCCCCACACACCTGGGGGCTGCAGGCTTTCCTGCTGCCTTCAGTCTCAAAACCACCCCTTCCCACTTGGCGCCGCGCCAGGCACAAAAATGGCCATATGTCTGGAGATTGGTCCCACGCCCAAAGAGCCAGCAGGGAAAACTATGCCTTGTTCTATAGCTCTTTGGGAACCGCTTGCGTAGCCCCACACACCTGGGGGCTCAAGGCTTTCCTGCTGCCTTCAGCCTCAAAACCACCCTTTCCCACTTGGTGCCGTGCCAGGCACAAAAATGGCCACATCCCTGGAGAATGGTCCCACGCCCAAAGAGCCAGCAGGGAAAACTATGCCTTGTTCTAAAGCTCTTTGGGAACCGCTTGCGTAGCCCCACACACCTGGGGGCTGCAGGCTTTCCTGCTGCCTTCAGCCTCAAAACCACCCTTTCCCACTTGGCGCCGCTCTAGGCCCAAAAATGGCCACCTGTCTTGAGTCTGGTCCAATGCACAAAGAGCCAGCAGGGAAAACTATGCCTTGTTCTCAAGCTCTTTTGGAACCGCTTGCATAGCCCCACAGACCTGGGGGCTGCAGGCTTTCCTGCTGCCTTCAGCCTCAAAAACCACCCTTTCCCACTTGGCACCGTGCCAGGCCCAAAAATGGCCATCTGTCTGGAGATTGGTCTCACGCCCAAAGAGCCAGCAGGGAAAACTATGCCTTGTTCTAAAGCTCTTTGGGAACCGCTTGCGTAGCCCCACACACCTGGGGGCTGCAGGCTTTCCTGCTGCCTTCAGCCTCAAAACCACCCTTTCCCACTAGGCGCCGCGCCAGGCACAAAAATGGCCATCTGTCTGGAGACTGGTCCCACGCCCAAAGAGCCAGCAGGGAAAACTATGCCTTGTTCTAAAGCTCTTTGGGAACCGCTTGCGTAGCCCCAAACACCTGGGGGCTGCAGGCTTTCCTGCTGCCTTCAGCCTCAAAACCACCCTTTCCCACTTGGCGCCGCGCTAGGCACAGAAATGGCCATATCTCTCGAGATTGGTCCCACGCCCAAAGATCCAACAGGGAAAAATATGCGTTGTTCTGAAGCTCTTTGGGAACCGCTTGCGTAGCCCCACACACCTGGGGGCTACAGGCTTTCCTGCTGCCTTCAGCATCAAAACCACCCTTTCCCACTTGGCGCCGCGCCAGGCACAGAAATGGCCATCTGTCTGGAGACTGGTCCCATGCCCAAAGAGACAGCAGGGAAAACTATGCCTTGTTCTAAAGCTCTTTGGGAACCGCTTGCGTAGCCCCACAGACCTGGGGGCTGCAGGCTTTCCTGCTGCCTTCAGCCTCAAAACCACCCTTTCCCACTTGGCGCCGCGCCAGGCCCAAAAATGGCCATCTGTCTGGAGATTGGTCCCACGCCCAAAGAGCCAGCAGGGAAAACTATGCCTTGTTCTAAAGCTCTTTGGGAACCGCTTGCTTAGCCCCACACACCTGGGGGCTGCAGGCTTTCCTGCTGCCTTCAGCCTCAAAACCACCCTTTCCCACTTGGCGCCGCGCTAGGAACAAAAATGGCCATCTGTCTGGAGATTGGTCCCACGCCCAAAGAGCCAGCAGGGAAAACTATGCCTTGTTCTAAAGCTCTTTGGGAACCGCTTGCGTAGCCCCACACACCTGGGGGCTGCAGGCTTTCCTGCTGCCGTCACCCTCAAAACCACCCTTTCCCACTTGGCGCCGCGCCAGGCCCAAAAATGGCCAACTGTCTGGAGATTGGTCCAATGCCCAAAGAGCCAGCAGGGAAAACTATGCCTTGTTCTAAAGCTCTTTGGGAACCGCTTGCGTAGCCCCACACACGTGGGGGCTGCAGGCTTTCCTGCTGCCTTCAGCCTCAAAACCACCCTTTCCCACTTGGCACCGCGCTAAGCCCAAAAATGGCCATCTGTCTGGAGATTGGTCCAACGCCCAAAGAGCCAGCAGGGAAAACTATGCCTTGTTCTAAAGCTCTTTGGGAACCGCTTGCGTAGCCCCACACACCTGGGGGCTGCAGGCTTTCCTGCTGCCTTCAGCCTCAAAACCACCCTTTCCCACTTGGCGCCGCGCTAGGCACAAAAATGGCCATCTGTCTGGAGATTGGTCCTACGCCCAAAGAGCCAGCAGGGAAAACTATGCCTTGTTCTAAAGCTCTTTGGGAACCGCTTGCGTAGCCCCACACACCTGGGGGCTGCAGGCTTTCCTGCTGCCTTCAGTCTCAAAACCACCCTTTCCCACTTGGCGCCGCGCCAGGCCCAAAAATGGCCAACTGTCTGGAGATTGGTCCAATGCCCAAAGAGCCAGTAGGGAAAATTATGCCTTGTTCTAAAGCTCTTTGGGAACCGCTTGCGTAGCCCCACACACGTGGGGGCTGCAGGCTTTCCTGCTGCCTTCAGCCTCAAAACCACCCTTTCCCACTTGGCACCGCGCTAAGCCCAAAAATGGCCAACTCTCTGGAGATTGGTCCAACGCCCAAAGAGCCAGCAGGGAAAACTATGCCTTGTTCTAAAGCTCTTTGGGAACCGCTTGCGTAGCCCCACACACCTGGGGGCTGCAGGCTTTCCTGCTGCCTTCAGCCTCAAAACCACCCTTTCCCACTTGGCGCCGCGCTAGGAACAAAAATGGCCATCTGTCTGGAGATTGGTCCCACGCCCAAAGAGCCAGCAGGGAAAACTATGCCTTGTTCTAAAGCTCTTTGGGAACCGCTTGCGTAGCCCCACACACCTGGGGGCTGCAGGCTTTCCTGCTGCCTTCAGCCTCAAAACCACCCTTTCCCACTTGGCGCCGCGCTAGGCACAAAAATGGCCATATCTCTCGAGATTGGTCCCACGCCCAAAGATCCAACAGGGAAAAATATGCGTTGTTCTGAAGCTCTTTGGGAACCGCTTGCGTAGCCCCACACACCTGGGGGCTACAGGCTTTCCTGCTGCCTTCAGCATCAAAACCACCCTTTCTCACTTGGCGCCGGGCCAGGCCCAAAAATGGCCATCTGTCTGGAGACTGGTCCCATGCCCAAAGAGACAGCAGGGAAAACTATGCCTTGTTCTAAAGCTCTTTGGGAACCGCTTGCGTAGCCCCACACACCTGGGGGCTGCAGGCTTTCCTGCTGCCTTCAGCCTCAAAACCACCCTTTCCCACTTGGCGCCGCGCCAGGCCCAAAAATGGCCATCTGTCTGGAGATTGGTCCCACGCCCAAAGAGCCAGCAGGGAAAACTATGCCTTGTTCTAAAGCTCTTTGGGAACCGCTTGCTTAGCCCCAAACACCTGGGGGCTGCAGGCTTTCCTGCTGCCTTCAGCCTGAAAACCACCCTTTCCCACTTGGCACCGCGCTAGGAACAAAAATGGCCATCTGTCTGGAGATTGGTCCCACGCCCAAAGAGCCAGCAGGGAAAACTATGCCTTGTTCTAAAGCTCTTTGGGAACCGCTTGCGTAGCCCCACAGACCTGGGGGCTGCAGGCTTTCCTGCTGCCTTCAGCCTCAAAACCACCCTTTCCCACTTGGCGCCGCGCTAGGCACAAAAATGGCCATCTGTCTGGAGATTGGTCCCACGCCCAAAGAGCCAGCAGGGAAAACTATGCCTTGTTCTAAAGCTCTTTGGGAACCGCTTGCGTAGCCCCACACACCTGGGGGCTGCAGGCTTTCCTGCTGCCTTCAGCCTCAAAACCACCCTTTCCCACTTGGCGCCGCGCTAGGCACAAAAATGGCCATATCTCTCGAGATTGGTCCCACGCCCAAAGATCCAACAGGGAAAAATATGCGTTGTTCTGAAGCTCTTTGGGAACCGCTTGCGTAGCCCCACACACCTGGGGGCTACAGGCTTTCCTGCTGCCTTCAGCATCAAAACCACCCTTTCTCACTTGGCGCCGGGCCAGGCCCAAAAATGGCCATCTGTCTGGAGACTGGTCCCATGCCCAAAGAGACAGCAGGGAAAACTATGCCTTGTTCTAAAGCTCTTTGGGAACCGCTTGCGTAGCCCCACACACCTGGGGGCTGCAGGCTTTCCTGCTGCCTTCAGCCTCAAAACCACCCTTTCCCACTTGGCGCCGCGCCAGGCCCAAAAATGGCCATCTGTCTGGAGATTGGTCCCACGCCCAAAGAGCCAGCAGGGAAAACTATGCCTTGTTCTAAAGCTCTTTGGGAACCGCTTGCTTAGCCCCAAACACCTGGGGGCTGCAGGCTTTCCTGCTGCCTTCAGCCTGAAAACCACCCTTTCCCACTTGGCACCGCGCTAGGAACAAAAATGGCCATCTGTCTGGAGATTGGTCCCACGCCCAAAGAGCCAGCAGGGAAAACTATGCCTTGTTCTAAAGCTCTTTGGGAACCGCTTGCGTAGCCCCACACACCTGGGGGCTGCAGGCTTTCCTGCTGCCTTCAGCCTCAAAACCACCCTTTCCCACTTGGCGCCGCGCTAGGCACAAAAATGGCCATCTGTCTGGAGATTGGTCCCACGCCCAAAGAGCCAGCAGGGAAAACTATGCCTTGTTCTAAAGCTCTTTGGGAACCGCTTGCGTAGCCCCACAGACCTGGGGGCTGCAGGCTTTCCTGCTGCCTTCAGTCTCAAAACCACCCTTTCCCACTTGGCGCCGCGCCAGACACAAAAATGGCCAACTGTCTGGAGATTGGTCCAATGCCCAAAGAGCCAGCAGGGAAAATTATGCCTTGTTCTAAAGCTCTTTGGGAACCGCTTGCGTAGCCCCACACACGTGGGGGCTGCAGGCTTTCCTGCTGCCTTCAGCCTCAAAACCACCCTTTCCCACTTGGCACCGCGCTAAGCCCAAAAATGGCCAACTCTCTGGAGATTGGTCCAACGCCCAAAGAGCCAGCAGGGAAAACTATGCCTTGTTCTAAAGCTCTTTGGGAACCGCTTGCGTAGCCCCACACACCTGGGGGCTGCAGGCTTTCCTGCTGCCTTCAGCCTCAAAACCACCCTTTCCCACTTGGCGCCGCACCAGGCCCAAAAATGGCCATCTGTCTGGAGACTGGTCCCACGCCCAAAGAGCCAGCAGGGAAAACTATGCCTTGTTCTCAAGCTCTTTGGGAACCGCTTGCGTAGCCCCACAGACCTGGGGGCTGCGGGCTTTCCTGCTGCCTTCAGCCTCAAAACCATCCTTTCCCACTTGGCGCCGCGCTAAGCCAAAAATGGCCATCGGTCTGGAGATTGGTCCCACGCCCAAAGAGCCAGCAGGGAAAACTATGCCTTGTTCGAAAGCTCTTTGGGAACCGCTTGCTTAGCCCCACAGACCTGGGGGCTGCAGGCTTTCCTGCTGCCTTCAGCCTCAAAACCACCCTTTCCCACTTGGCGCCGCGCCAGGCCCAAAAATGGCCATCTGTCTGGAGATTGGTCCCACGCCCAAAGAGCCAGCAGGGAAAACTATGCCTTGTTCTAAAGCTCTTTGGGAACCGCTTGCGTAGCCCCACACACCTGGGGGCTGCAGGCTTTCCTGCTGCCTTCAGCCTGAAAACCACCCTTTCCCACTTGGCGCCGCGCCAGGCACAAAAATGGCCATCTGTCTGGAGATTGGTCCCACGCCCAAAGAGCCAGCAGGGAAAATTATGCCTTGTTCTAAAGCTCTTTGGGAACCGCTTGCGTAGCCCCGCACACCTGGGGGCTGCAGGCTTTCCTGCTGCCTTCAGCCTCAAAACCACCCTTTCCCACTTGGCACCACACTAAGCCAAAAATGGCCATCGGTCTGGAGATTGGTCCCACGCCCAAAGAGCCAGCAGGGAAAACTATGCCTTGTTCGAAAGCTCTTTGGGAACCGCTTGCTTAGCCCCACAGACCTGGGGGCTGCAGGCTTTCCTGCTGCCTTCAGCCTCAAAACCACCCTTTCCCACTTGGCGCTGCGCCAGGCCCAAAAATGGCCATCTGTCTGGAGATTGGTCCCACGCCCAAAGAGCCAGCAGGGAAAACTATGCCTTGTTCTAAAGCTCTTTGGGAACCGCTTGCGTAGCCCCACAGACCTGGGGGCTGCAGGCTTTCCTGCTGCCTTCAGCCTCAAAACCACCCTTTCCCACTTGGCACCGCGCTAGGAACAAAAATGGCCATCTGTCTGGAGATTGGTCCCACGCCCAAAGAGCCAGCAGGGAAAACTATGCCTTGTTCTCAAGCTCTTTGGGAACCGCTTGCGTAGCCCCACACACCTGGGGGCTGCAGGCTTTCCTGCTGCCTTCAGCCTCAAAAGCACCCTTTCCCACTTGGCACCGCGCCAGGCCCAAAAATGGCCATCTGTCTGGAGATTGGTCCAATGCCCAAAGAGCCAGCAGGGAAAACTATGCCTTGTTCTAAAGCTCTTTGGGAACCACTTGCGTAGCCCCACACACCTGGGGGCTGCAGGCTTTCCTGCTGCCTTCAGCCTCAAAACCACCCTTTCCCACTTGGCGCCGCGCCAGGCACAAAAATGGCCATCTGTCTGGAGACTGGTCCCACGCCCAAAGAGCCAGCAGGGAAAACTATGGCTTGTTCTATAGCTCTTTGGGAACCGCTTGCTTAGCCCCAAACACCTGGGGGCTGCAGGCTTTCCTGCTGCCTTCAGCCTCAAAACTACCCTTTCCCACTTGGCACCGCGCTAGGAACAAAAATGGCCATCTGTCTGGAGATTGGTCCCACGCCCAAAGAGCCAGCAGGGAAAACTATGCCTTGTTCTAAAGCTCTTTGGGAACCGCTTGCGTAGCCCCACACACCTGGGGGCTGCAGGCTTTCCTGCTGCCTTCAGCCTCAAAACCACCCTTTCCCACTTGGCGCCGCACCAGGCACAATAATAGCCATCTGTCTGGAGACTGGTCCCACGTCCAAAGAGCCAGCAGGGAAAACTATGCCTTGTTCTAAAGCTCTTTGGGAACCGCTTGAGTAGCCCCACACACCTGGGGGCTGCAGGCTTTCCTGCTGCCTTCAGCCTCAAAACCACCCTTTCCCACATGGCGCCGCGCCAGGCCCAAAAATGGCCATCTGTCTGGAGATTGGTCCCACGCCCAAAGAGCCAGCAGGGAAAACTATGCCTTGTTCTCAAGCTCTTTGGGAACCGCTTGCGTAGCCCCACAGACCTGGGGGCTGCAGGCTTTCCTGCTGCCTTCAGCCTCAAAACCATCCTTTCCCACTTGGCGCCGCGCTAAGCCAAAAATGGCCATCGGTCTGGAGATTGGTCCCACGCCCAAAGAGCCAGCAGGGAAAACTATGCCTTGTTCGAAAGCTCTTTGGGAACCGCTTGCTTAGCCCCACAGACCTGGGGGCTGCAGGCTTTCCTGCTGCCTTCAGCCTCAAAACCACCCTTTCCCACTTGGCGCCGCGCCAGGCACAAAAATAGCCATCTGTCTGGAGACTGGTCCCACGCCCAAAGAGCCAGCAGGGAAAACTATGCCTTGTTCTAAAGCTCTTTGGGAACCGCTTGAGTAGCCCCACACACCTGGGGGCTGCAGGCTTTCCTGCTGCCTTCAGCCTCAAAACCACCCTTTCCCACTTGGCGCCGCGCCAGGCCCAAAAATGGCCATCTGTCTGGAGACTGGTCCCACGCCCAAAGAGCCAGCAGGGAAAACTATGCCTTGTTCTATAGCTCTTTGGGAACCGCTTGCTTAGCCCCACAGACCTGGGGGCTGCGGGCTTTCCTGCTGCCTTCAGCCTCAAAACCACCCTTTCCCACTTGGCACCGCGCTAGGAACAAAAATGGCCATCTGTCTGGAGATTGGTCCCACGCCCAAAGAGCCAGCAGGGAAAACTATGCCTTGTTCTAAAGCTCTTTGGGAACCGCTTGCGTAGCCCCACACACCTGGGGGCTGCAGGCTTTCCTGCTGCCTTCAGCCTCAAAACCACCCTTTCCCACTTGGCGCCGCACCAGGCACAAAAATAGCCATCTGTCTGGAGACTGGTCCCACGTCCAAAGAGCCAACAGGGAAAACTATGCCTTGTTCTAAAGCTCTTTGGGAACCGCTTGCGTAGCCCCACAGACCTGGGGGCTGCAGGCTTTCCTGCTGCCTTCAGCCTCAAAACCACCCTTTCCCACATGGCGCCGCGCCAGGCCCAAAAATGGCCATCTGTCAGGAGATTGGTCCCACGCCCAAAGAGCCAGCAGGGAAAACTATGCCTTGTTCTCAAGCTCTTTGGGAACCGCTTGCTTAGCCCCACAGACCTGGGGGCTGCAGGCTTTCCTGCTGCCTTCAGCCTCAAAACCACCCTTTCCCACTTGGCGCCGCGCCAGGCCCAAAAATGGCCATCTGTCTGGAGATTGGTCCCACGCCCAAAGAGCCAGCAGGGAAAACTATGCCTTGTTCTAAAGCTCTTTGGGAACCGCTTGCGTAGCCCCACACACCTGGGGGCTGCAGGCTTTCCTGCTGCCTTCAGCCTGAAAACCACCCTTTCCCACTTGGCGCCGCGCCAGGCACAAAAATGGCCATCTGTCTGGAGATTGGTCCCACGCCCAAAGAGCCAGGAGGGAAAACTATGCCTTGTTCTAAAGCTCTTTCGGAACCGCTTGCTTAGCCCCACAGACCTGGGGGCTGCAGGCTTTCCTGCTGCCTTCAGCCTCAAAACCACCCTTTCCCACTTGGCGCCGCGCCAGGCACAGAAATGGCCATCTGTCTGGAGATTGGTCCCAAGCCCAAAGAGACAGCAGGGAAAACTATGCCTTGTTCTATAGCTCTTTTGGAACCGCTTGCATAGCCCCACACACCTGGGGGCTGCAGGCTTTCCTGCTGCCTTCAGCCTCAAAAACCACCCTTTCCCACTTGGCGCCGCGCCAGTCCCTTGCTGCTTTTATGTTTGGCTGCTGGGAGATTTACAGCACAAACATATCTAGTTGATTTGAAGTAGTTCTGAGAAAGTCTAAACATAATCCCCACTTCTCCCTCCTGGCATTTTCCATGTGGAAGATATAGCAGGATGTATATTGGTTTTGAGGAACCGTCCCCAGACAGTGTAGGCAGAAAAGTTCCTGGCTCACTGAATGCCGTTCCTGGAGAGACACTGCGATCAATGTGGGAGATATGTCAAGATGTGTGTTGGTTTTGAGGACGGCTCTCTGGAGAGACTTAGCAAAGAGGTCACACGGGTAATCAGAGCAATTCTCAGAGACACTGAGACCAAACTCCACAATTCCCTCCTGGCACTTTCCCTGTAGGAGATACCGCAAGACGTTTCTGTATATTGGGCACGGCGCTCTGCAGCGTGTTAGCAGAGACTTTCCCGGGACAGTAAAACCTGACATCAGAGACACTGAGAAGAAGCCCCAACGTTCCTTCCAGTCATTTTCAGTGTGGGTGCCTTCTCCACATGGTTCCTGGTTTCACTGCAGCTCTGAAGAGAATGTTAGCAAAGAGGTAATCGGGACAGTGAAAAGAGTACTCAAAGACAGGGAGAGCAAGCTCTCTCTTGGCACTTTGGATGTGGGACATACAGCGAGATATTTGCTGCTTTTACATTTGGCTATTGGGAGATTTACAGCACAAAGATATCCAGTTGATTTGAAGCAGTTCTGAGAAAGTCTAAACATAATCCCCACTTCTCCCTCCTGGCATTTTCCATGTGGGAGATATAGCAGGATGTATATTGGTTTTGAGGAACCGTCCCCAGACAGTGTAGGCAGAAAAGTTCCTGGCTCACTGAATGCCGTTCCTGGAGACACTGCGATCAGTGTGGGAGATATGTCAAGATGTGTGTTGGTTTTGAGGAAGGCTCTCTGGAGAGTCTTAGCAAAGAGGTCACACGGATAATCAGAGCAATTCTCAGAGACACTGAGACCAAACTCCACAATTCCCTCCTGGCACTTTCCCTGTAGGAGATACCGCAAGACGTTTCTGTATATTGGGCACGGCGCTCTGCAGCGTGTTAGCAGAGACTTTCCCGGGACAGTAAAACCTGACATCAGAGACACTGAGAAGAAGCCCCAACGTTCCTTCCAGACATTTTCAGTGTGGGTGCCTTCTCCACATGGTTCCTGGTTTCACTGCAGCTCTGAAGAGAATGTTAGCAAAGAGGTAACCGGGAGAGTAGAAAGCAGTACTCAAAGACAGGGAGAGCAAGCTCTACATTATTCTCTTGGCACTTTCCATGTAGTAGATATAGCAGGATATATATCGGTTTTGAGGACAACTCAGTGGACAGTGTAGGCAGAAAAGTTCCTGGCTCACTGAATGCCGTTCCTGGAGACACTGCGATCAGTGTGGGAGATATGTCAAGATGTGTGTTGGTTTTGAGGAAGGCTCTCTGGAGAGTCTTAGCAAAGAGGTCACACGGATAATCAGAGCAATTCTCAGAGACACTGAGACCAAACTCCACAATTCCCTCCTGGCACTTTCCCTGTAGGAGATACCGCAAGACGTTTCTGTATATTGGGCACTGCGCTCTGCAGCGTGTTAGCAGAGACTTTCCCGGGACAGTAAAACCTGACATCAGAGACACTGAGAAGAAGCCCCAACGTTCCTTCCAGACATTTTCAGTGTGGGTGCCCTCTCCACATGGTTCCTGGTTTCACTGCAGCTCTGAAGAGAACGTTAGCAAAGAGGTAATCGGGAGAGTAGAAAGCAGTACTCAAAGACAGGGAGAGCAAGCTCTACATTATTCTCTTGGCACTTTCCATGTAGTAGATATAGCAGGACATATATCGGTTTTGAGGACAACTCAGTGGACAGTGTAGGCAGAAAAGTTCCTGGCTCACTGAATGCCGTTCCTGGAGACACTGCGATCAGTGTGGGAGATATGTCAAGATGTGTGTTGGTTTTGAGGACGGCTCTCTGGAGAGTCTTAGCAAAGAGGTCACACGGATAATCAGAGCAATTCTCAGAGACACTGAGAACAGCTATACAATTCACTTTTGGCCCTTTGGTTGTTTTACGTATAACAAGACCTTTATGGATTTTGAGGAGAACTCCTCGAGGGTGTAGAAGAAAAAGTTGGTGGCACACTGAATGCCGTTATTGGAGACACTGAGAAACAAGCCCTACAATTCCCTCCAGGCTCTTTCCCTGTTGTTATTTGTTGGTTTTCCGCCTAGCTCTATGGCGAGAGTAGGCAGAGACATAATTAGGTGACTTGAAGCAGTTCCTATCGAGTCCAAGAACAGTCCCCACCTTTCCCTGCTGGCAGTTTCGATGTGGAGATATGTCTTGATAGGTGCTTTGCTTTTGAGCTCAACTCTCTTGAGAGAATGTTAGCAAAGACGTAACCGGGACAGTGAAAACAGTACTCAAAGACAGGGAAAGCTAGCTCTCTCTTGGAACTCTGGATGTGGGACATAGAGCAAGATGTTTGCTGCTATTACATTTGGCTGTTGGGAGATTTAGAGCACAAAGATATCTAGTTGCGTAGCCAAACAGACCTGTGGGCTGCAGGCTTTCCTGCTGCCTTCAGCCTCAAAACCACCCTTTCCCACTTGGCGCCGCTCTAGGCCCAAAAATGGCCATATGTCTGGAGACTGGTCCCACGCCCAAAGAGCCAGCAGGGAAAACTATGCCTTGTTCTCAAGCTCTTTGGGAACCGCTTGCATAGCCCCACAGACCTGGGGGCTGCAGCCTTTCCTGCTGCCTTCAGCCTCAAAACCACCCTTTCCCACTTGGTGCTGTGCCAGGCAGAAAAATGGCCACATCCCTGGGGAATGGTCCCACGCCCAAAGAGCCAGCAGGGAAAACTATGCCTTGTTCTAAAGCTCTTTGGGAACCGCTTGCGTAGCCCCACACACCTGGGGGCTGCAGGCTTTCCTGCTGCCTTCAGCCTCAAAACCACCCTTTCCCACTTGGCGCCGCGCTAGGCACAAAAATGGCCATCTGTCTGGAGATTGGTCCCACGCCCAAAGAGCCAGCAGGGAAAACTATGCCTTGTTCTAAAGCTCTTTGGGAACCGCTTGCGTAGCCCCACACACCTGGGGGCTGCAGGCTTTCCTGCTGCCTTCAGTCTCAAAACCACCCTTTCCCACTTGGCGCCGCGCCAGGCCCAAAAATGGCCAACTGTCTGGAGATTGGTCCAATGCCCAAAGAGCCAGCAGGGAAAATTATGCCTTGTTCTAAAGCTCTTTGGGAACCGCTTGCGTAGCCCCACACACGTGGGGGCTGCAGGCTTTCCTGCTGCCTTCAGCCTCAAAACCACCCTTTCCCACTTGGCACCGCGCCAGGCACAAAAATGGCCAACTCTCTGGAGATTGGTCCAACGCCCAAAGAGCCAGCAGGGAAAACTATGCCTTGTTCTAAAGCTCTTTGGGAACCGCTTGCGTAGCCCCACACACCTGGGGGCTGCAGGCTTTCCTGCTGCCTTCAGCCTCAAAACCACCCTTTCCCACTTGGCGCCGCGCTAGGAACAAAAATGGCCATACCTCTGGAGATTGGTCCCACGCCCAAAGAGCCAGCAGGGAAAACTATGCCTTGTTCTAAAGCTCTTTGGAAACAGCTTGCGTAGCCCCACACACCTGGGGGCTGCAGGCTTTCCTGCTGCCTTCAGCCTCAAAACCACCCTTTCCCACTTGGCGCCGCGCTAAGCCAAAAATGGCCATCGGTCTGGAGATTGGTCCCACGCCCAAAGAGCCAGCAGGGAAAACTATGCCTTGTTCGAAAGCTCTTTGGGAACCGCTTGCTTAGCCCCACAGACCTGGGGGCTGCAGGCTTTCCTGCTGCCTTCAGCCTCAAAATCACCCTTTCCCACTTGGCGCCGCGCCAGGCCCAAAAATGGCCATCTGTCTGGAGATTGGTCCCACGCCCAAAGAGCCAGCAGGGAAAACTATGCCTTGTTCTAAAGCTCTTTGGGAACCGCTTGCGTAGCCCCACACACGTGGGGGCTGCAGGCTTTCCTGCTGCCTTCAGCCTCAAAACCACCCTTTCCCACTTGGCGCCGCGCCAGGCACAAAAATGGCCATCTGTCTGGAGATTGGTCCCACGCCCAAAGAGCCAGCAGGGAAAACTATGCCTTGTTCTAAAGCTCTTACGGAACCGCTTGCGTAGCCCCACACACCTGGGGGCTGCAGGCTTTCCTGCTGCCTTCAGTCTCAAAACCACCCTTTCCCACTTGGCGCCGCGCCAGGCCCAAAAATGGCCAACTGTCTGGAGATTGGTCCCAAGCCCAAAGAGCCAGTAGGGAAAATTATGCCTTGTTCTAAAGCTCTTTGGGAACCGCTTGCGTAGCCCCACACACCTGGGGGCTGCAGGCTTTCCTGCTGCCTTCAGCCTCAAAACCACCCTTTCCCACTTGGCACCGCGCTAAGCCCAAAAATGGCCAACTCTCTGGAGATTGGTCCAACGCCCAAAGAGCCAGCAGGGAAAACTATGCCTTGTTCTAAAGCTCTTTGGGAACCGCTTGCGTAGCCCCACAGACCTGGGGGCTGCAGGCTTTCCTGCTGCCTTCAGCCTGAAAACCACCCTTTCCCACTTGGCGCCGCGCTAGGAACAAAAATGGCCATACCTCTGGAGATTGGTCCCACGCCCAAAGAGCCAGCAGGGAAAACTATGCCTTGTTCTAAAGCTCTTTGGAAACAGCTTGCGTAGCCCCACACACCTGGGGGCTGCAGGCTTTCCTGCTGCCTTCAGCCTCAAAACCACCCTTTCCCACTTGGCGCCGCGCTAAGCCAAAAATGGCCATCGGTCTGGAGATTGGTCCCACGCCCAAAGAGCCAGCAGGGAAAACTATGCCTTGTTCGAAAGCTCTTTGGGAACCGCTTGCTTAGCCCCACAGACCTGGGGGCTGCAGGCTTTCCTGCTGCCTTCAGCCTCAAAATCACCCTTTCCCACTTGGCGCCGCGCCAGGCCCAAAAATGGCCATCTGTCTGGAGATTGGTCCCACGCCCAAAGAGCCAGCAGGGAAAACTATGCCTTGTTCTAAAGCTCTTTGGGAACCGCTTGCGTAGCCCCACACACGTGGGGGCTGCAGGCTTTCCTGCTGCCTTCAGCCTCAAAACCACCCTTTCCCACTTGGCGCCGCGCCAGGCACAAAAATGGCCATCTGTCTGGAGATTGGTCCCACGCCCAAAGAGCCAGCAGGGAAAACTATGCCTTGTTCTAAAGCTCTTACGGAACCGCTTGCGTAGCCCCACACACCTGGGGGCTGCAGGCTTTCCTGCTGCCTTCAGTCTCAAAACCACCCTTTCCCACTTGGCGCCGCGCCAGGCCCAAAAATGGCCAACTGTCTGGAGATTGGTCCCAAGCCCAAAGAGCCAGTAGGGAAAATTATGCCTTGTTCTAAAGCTCTTTGGGAACCGCTTGCGTAGCCCCACACACCTGGGGGCTGCAGGCTTTCCTGCTGCCTTCAGCCTCAAAACCACCCTTTCCCACTTGGCACCGCGCTAAGCCCAAAAATGGCCAACTCTCTGGAGATTGGTCCAACGCCCAAAGAGCCAGCAGGGAAAACTATGCCTTGTTCTAAAGCTCTTTGGGAACCGCTTGCGTAGCCCCACAGACCTGGGGGCTGCAGGCTTTCCTGCTGCCTTCAGCCTGAAAACCACCCTTTCCCACTTGGCGCCGCGCTAGGAACAAAAATGGCCATACCTCTGGAGATTGGTCCCACGCCCAAAGAGCCAGCAGGGAAAACTATGCCTTGTTCTATAGCTCTTTGGGAACCGCTTGCGTAGCCCCACACACCTGGGGGCTGCAGGCTTTCCTGCTGCCTTCAGCCTCAAAACCACCCTTTCCCACATGGCGCCGCGCTAAGCCCAAAAATGGCCAACTCTCTGGAGATTGGTCCCACGCCCAAAGAGCCAGCAGGGAAAACTATGCCTTGTTCTCAAGCTCTTTGGGAACCGCTTGCGTAGCCCCACAGACCTGGGGGCTGCGGGCTTTCCTGCTGCCTTCAGCCTCAAAACCATCCTTTCCCACTTGGCGCCGCGCTAAGCCAAAAATGGCCATCGGTCTGGAGATTGGTCCCACGCCCAAAGAGCCAGCAGGGAAAACTATGCCTTGTTCGAAAGCTCTTTGGGAACCGCTTGCTTAGCCCCACAGACCTGGGGGCTGCAGGCTTTCCTGCTGCCTTCAGCCTCAAAACCACCCTTTCCCACTTGGCGCCGCGCCAGGCCCAAAAATGGCCATCTGTCTGGAGATTGGTCCCACGCCCAAAGAGCCAGGAGGGAAAACTATGCCTTGTTCTAAAGCTCTTTGGGAACCGCTTGCGTAGCCCCACAGACCTGGGGGCTGCAGGCTTTCCTGCTGCCTTCAGCCTCAAAACCACCCTTTCCCACTTGGCGCCGCGCCAGGCACAAAAATGGCCATCTGTCTGGAGACTGGTCCCACGCCCAAAGAGCCAGCAGGGAAAACTATGCCTTGTTCTAAAGCTCTTTGGGAACCGCTTGCGTAGCCCCACACACCTGGGGGCTGCAGGCTTTCCTGCTGCCTTCAGCCTGAAAACCACCCTTTCCCACTTGGCGCCGCGCCAGGCACAAAAATGGCCATCTGTCTGGAGATTGGTCCCACGCCCAAAGAGCCAGCAGGGAAAACTGTGCCTTGTTCTAAAGCTCTTTGGGAACCGCTTGCGTAGCCCCGCAGACCTGGGGGCTGCAGGCTTTCCTGCTGCCTTCAGCCTCAAAACCACCCTTTCCCACTTGGCGCCGCGCCAGGCACAGAAATGGCCATCGGTCTGGAGATTGGTCCCAAGCCCAAAGAGCCAGCAGGGAAAACTCTGCCTTGTTCTAAAGCTCTTTGGGAACCGCTTGCGTAGCCCCACACACCTGGGGGCTGCAGGCTTTCCTGCTGCCTTCAGCCTCAAAACCACCCTTTCCCACTTGGCACCGCGCTAAGCCCAAAAATGGCCAACTCTCTGGAGATTGGTCCAACGCCCAAAGAGCCAGCAGGGAAAACTATGCCTTGTTCTAAAGCTCTTTGGGAACCGCTTGCGTAGCCCCACACACCTGGGGGCTGCAGGCTTTCCTGCTGCCTTCAGCCTCAAAACCACCCTTTCCCACTTGGCGCCGCGCTAGGAACAAAAATGGCCATACCTCTGGAGATTGGTCCCACGCCCAAAGAGCCAGCAGGGAAAACTATGCCTTGTTCTATAGCTCTTTGGGAACCGCTTGCGTAGCCCCACACACCTGGGGGCTGCAGGCTTTCCTGCTGCCTTCAGCCTCAAAACCATCCTTTCCCACTTTGCGCCGCGCTAAGCCAAAAATGGCCATCTGTCTGGAGATTGGTCCCACGCCCAAAGAGCCAGCAGGGAAAACTATGCCTTGTTCGAAAGCTCTTTGGGAACCGCTTGCTTAGCCCCACAGACCTGGGGGCTGCAGGCTTTCCTGCTGCCTTCAGCCTCAAAACCACCCTTTCCCACTTGGCGCCGCGCCAGGCACAAAAATAGCCATCTGTCTGGAGACTGGTCCCACGCCCAAAGAGCCAGCAGGGAAAACTATGCCTTGTTCTAAAGCTCTTTGGGAACCGCTTGAGTAGCCCCACACACCTGGGGGCTGCAGGCTTTCCTGCTGCCTTCAGCCTCAAAACCACCCTTTCCCACTTGGCGCCGCGCCAGGCCCAAAAATGGCCATCTGTCTGGAGACTGGTCCCACGCCCAAAGAGCCAGCAGGGAAAACTATGCCTTGTTCTATAGCTCTTTGGGAACCGCTTGCTTAGCCCCACAGACCTGGGGGCTGCGGGCTTTCCTGCTGCCTTCAGCCTCAAAACCACCCTTTCCCACTTGGCACCGCGCTAGGAACAAAAATGGCCATCTGTCTGGAGATTGGTCCCACGCCCAAAGAGCCAGCAGGGAAAACTATGCCTTGTTCTAAAGCTCTTTGGGAACCGCTTGCGTAGCCCCACACACCTGGGGGCTGCAGGCTTTCCTGCTGCCTTCAGCCTCAAAACCACCCTTTCCCACTTGGCGCCGCACCAGGCACAAAAATAGCCATCTGTCTGGAGACTGGTCCCACGTCCAAAGAGCCAGTAGGGAAAACTATGCCTTGTTCTAAAGCTCTTTGGGAACCGCTTGCGTAGCCCCACACACCTGGGGGCTGCAGGCTTTCCTGCTGCCTTCAGCCTCAAAACCACCCTTTCCCACTTGGCACCGCGCTAAGCCCAAAAATGGCCAACTCTCTGGAGATTGGTCCAACGCCCAAAGAGCCAGCAGGGAAAACTATGCCTTGTTCTAAAGCTCTTTGGGAACCGCTTGCGTAGCCCCACAGACCTGGGGGCTGCAGGCTTTCCTGCTGCCTTCAGCCTGAAAACCACCCTTTCCCACTTGGCGCCGCGCTAGGAACAAAAATGGCCATACCTCTGGAGATTGGTCCCACGCCCAAAGAGCCAGCAGGGAAAACTATGCCTTGTTCTATAGCTCTTTGGGAACCGCTTGCGTAGCCCCACACACCTGGGGGCTGCAGGCTTTCCTGCTGCCTTCAGCCTCAAAACCACCCTTTCCCACATGGCGCCGCGCTAAGCCCAAAAATGGCCAACTCTCTGGAGATTGGTCCCACGCCCAAAGAGCCAGCAGGGAAAACTATGCCTTGTTCTCAAGCTCTTTGGGAACCGCTTGCGTAGCCCCACAGACCTGGGGGCTGCGGGCTTTCCTGCTGCCTTCAGCCTCAAAACCATCCTTTCCCACTTGGCGCCGCGCTAAGCCAAAAATGGCCATCGGTCTGGAGATTGGTCCCACGCCCAAAGAGCCAGCAGGGAAAACTATGCCTTGTTCGAAAGCTCTTTGGGAACCGCTTGCTTAGCCCCACAGACCTGGGGGCTGCAGGCTTTCCTGCTGCCTTCAGCCTCAAAACCACCCTTTCCCACTTGGCGCCGCGCCAGGCCCAAAAATGGCCATCTGTCTGGAGATTGGTCCCACGCCCAAAGAGCCAGGAGGGAAAACTATGCCTTGTTCTAAAGCTCTTTGGGAACCGCTTGCGTAGCCCCACAGACCTGGGGGCTGCAGGCTTTCCTGCTGCCTTCAGCCTCAAAACCACCCTTTCCCACTTGGCGCCGCGCCAGGCACAAAAATGGCCATCTGTCTGGAGACTGGTCCCACGCCCAAAGAGCCAGCAGGGAAAACTATGCCTTGTTCTAAAGCTCTTTGGGAACCGCTTGCGTAGCCCCACACACCTGGGGGCTGCAGGCTTTCCTGCTGCCTTCAGCCTGAAAACCACCCTTTCCCACTTGGCGCCGCGCCAGGCACAAAAATGGCCATCTGTCTGGAGATTGGTCCCACGCCCAAAGAGCCAGCAGGGAAAACTGTGCCTTGTTCTAAAGCTCTTTGGGAACCGCTTGCGTAGCCCCGCAGACCTGGGGGCTGCAGGCTTTCCTGCTGCCTTCAGCCTCAAAACCACCCTTTCCCACTTGGCGCCGCGCCAGGCACAGAAATGGCCATCGGTCTGGAGATTGGTCCCAAGCCCAAAGAGCCAGCAGGGAAAACTCTGCCTTGTTCTAAAGCTCTTTGGGAACCGCTTGCGTAGCCCCACACACCTGGGGGCTGCAGGCTTTCCTGCTGCCTTCAGCCTCAAAACCACCCTTTCCCACTTGGCACCGCGCTAAGCCCAAAAATGGCCAACTCTCTGGAGATTGGTCCAACGCCCAAAGAGCCAGCAGGGAAAACTATGCCTTGTTCTAAAGCTCTTTGGGAACCGCTTGCGTAGCCCCACACACCTGGGGGCTGCAGGCTTTCCTGCTGCCTTCAGCCTCAAAACCACCCTTTCCCACTTGGCGCCGCGCTAGGAACAAAAATGGCCATACCTCTGGAGATTGGTCCCACGCCCAAAGAGCCAGCAGGGAAAACTATGCCTTGTTCTATAGCTCTTTGGGAACCGCTTGCGTAGCCCCACACACCTGGGGGCTGCAGGCTTTCCTGCTGCCTTCAGCCTCAAAACCATCCTTTCCCACTTTGCGCCGCGCTAAGCCAAAAATGGCCATCTGTCTGGAGATTGGTCCCACGCCCAAAGAGCCAGCAGGGAAAACTATGCCTTGTTCGAAAGCTCTTTGGGAACCGCTTGCTTAGCCCCACAGACCTGGGGGCTGCAGGCTTTCCTGCTGCCTTCAGCCTCAAAACCACCCTTTCCCACTTGGCGCCGCGCCAGGCACAAAAATAGCCATCTGTCTGGAGACTGGTCCCACGCCCAAAGAGCCAGCAGGGAAAACTATGCCTTGTTCTAAAGCTCTTTGGGAACCGCTTGAGTAGCCCCACACACCTGGGGGCTGCAGGCTTTCCTGCTGCCTTCAGCCTCAAAACCACCCTTTCCCACTTGGCGCCGCGCCAGGCCCAAAAATGGCCATCTGTCTGGAGACTGGTCCCACGCCCAAAGAGCCAGCAGGGAAAACTATGCCTTGTTCTATAGCTCTTTGGGAACCGCTTGCTTAGCCCCACAGACCTGGGGGCTGCGGGCTTTCCTGCTGCCTTCAGCCTCAAAACCACCCTTTCCCACTTGGCACCGCGCTAGGAACAAAAATGGCCATCTGTCTGGAGATTGGTCCCACGCCCAAAGAGCCAGCAGGGAAAACTATGCCTTGTTCTAAAGCTCTTTGGGAACCGCTTGCGTAGCCCCACACACCTGGGGGCTGCAGGCTTTCCTGCTGCCTTCAGCCTCAAAACCACCCTTTCCCACTTGGCGCCGCACCAGGCACAAAAATAGCCATCTGTCTGGAGACTGGTCCCACGTCCAAAGAGCCAACAGGGAAAACTATGCCTTGTTCTAAAGCTCTTTGGGAACCGCTTGCGTAGCCCCACAGACCTGGGGGCTGCAGGCTTTCCTGCTGCCTTCAGCCTCAAAACCACCCTTTCCCACATGGCGCCGCGCCAGGCCCAAAAATGGCCATCTGTCTGGAGATTGGTCTCACGCCCAAAGAGCCAGCAGGGAAAACTATGCCTTGTTCTAAAGCTCTTTGGGAACCGCTTGCGTAGCCCCACACACCTGGGGGCTGCAGGCTTTCCTGCTGCCTTCAGCCTCAAAACCACCCTTTCCCACTTGGCGCCGCGCCAGGCCCAAAAATGGCCATCTGTCTGGAGATTGGTCCCACGCCCAAAGAGCCAGCAGGGAAAACTATGCCTTGTTCTAAAGCTCTTTGGGAACCGCTTGCGTAGCCCCACACACCTGGGGGCTGCAGGCTTTCCTGCTGCCTTCAGCCTGAAAACCACCCTTTCCCACTTGGCGCCGCGCCAGGCACAAAAATGGCCATCTGTCTGGAGATTGGTCCCACGCCCAAAGAGCCAGGAGGGAAAACTATGCCTTGTTCTAAAGCTCTTTCGGAACCGCTTGCGTAGCCCCACAGACCTGGGGGCTGCAGGCTTTCCTGCTGCCTTCAGCCTCAAAACCACCCTTTCCCACTTGGCGCCGCGCCAGGCACAGAAATGGCCATCGGTCTGGAGATTGGTCCCAAGCCCAAAGAGACAGCAGGGAAAACTATGCCTTGTTCTATAGCTCTTTTGGAACCGCTTGCATAGCCCCACACACCTGGGGGCTGCAGGCTTTCCTGCTGCCTTCAGCCTCAAAAACCACCCTTTCCCACTTGGCGCCGCGCCAGTCCCTTGCTGCTTTTATGTTTGGCTGCTGGGAGATTTACAGCACAAACATATCTAGTTGATTTGAAGTAGTTCTGAGAAAGTCTAAACATAATCCCCACTTCTCCCTCCTGGCATTTTCCATGTGGAAGATATAGCAGGATGTATATTGGTTTTGAGGAACCGTCCCCAGACAGTGTAGGCAGAAAAGTTCCTGGCTCACTGAATGCCGTTCCTGGAGAGACACTGCGATCAATGTGGGAGATATGTCAAGATGTGTGTTGGTTTTGAGGACGGCTCTCTGGAGAGACTTAGCAAAGAGGTCACACGGGTAATCAGAGCAATTCTCAGAGACACTGAGACCAAACTCCACAATTCCCTCCTGGCACTTTCCCTGTAGGAGATACCGCAAGACGTTTCTGTATATTGGGCACGGCGCTCTGCAGCGTGTTAGCAGAGACTTTCCCGGGACAGTAAAACCTGACATCAGAGACACTGAGAAGAAGCCCCAACGTTCCTTCCAGTCATTTTCAGTGTGGGTGCCTTCTCCACATGGTTCCTGGTTTCACTGCAGCTCTGAAGAGAATGTTAGCAAAGAGGTAATCGGGACAGTGAAAAGAGTACTCAAAGACAGGGAGAGCAAGCTCTCTCTTGGCACTTTGGATGTGGGACATACAGCGAGATATTTGCTGCTTTTACATTTGGCTATTGGGAGATTTACAGCACAAAGATATCCAGTTGATTTGAAGCAGTTCTGAGAAAGTCTAAACATAATCCCCACTTCTCCCTCCTGGCATTTTCCATGTGGGAGATATAGCAGGATGTATATTGGTTTTGAGGAACCGTCCCCAGACAGTGTAGGCAGAAAAGTTCCTGGCTCACTGAATGCCGTTCCTGGAGACACTGCGATCAGTGTGGGAGATATGTCAAGATGTGTGTTGGTTTTGAGGAAGGCTCTCTGGAGAGTCTTAGCAAAGAGGTCACACGGATAATCAGAGCAATTCTCAGAGACACTGAGACCAAACTCCACAATTCCCTCCTGGCACTTTCCCTGTAGGAGATACCGCAAGACGTTTCTGTATATTGGGCACGGCGCTCTGCAGCGTGTTAGCAGAGACTTTCCCGGGACAGTAAAACCTGACATCAGAGACACTGAGAAGAAGCCCCAACGTTCCTTCCAGACATTTTCAGTGTGGGTGCCTTCTCCACATGGTTCCTGGTTTCACTGCAGCTCTGAAGAGAATGTTAGCAAAGAGGTAACCGGGAGAGTAGAAAGCAGTACTCAAAGACAGGGAGAGCAAGCTCTACATTATTCTCTTGGCACTTTCCATGTAGTAGATATAGCAGGATATATATCGGTTTTGAGGACAACTCAGTGGACAGTGTAGGCAGAAAAGTTCCTGGCTCACTGAATGCCGTTCCTGGAGACACTGCGATCAGTGTGGGAGATATGTCAAGATGTGTGTTGGTTTTGAGGAAGGCTCTCTGGAGAGTCTTAGCAAAGAGGTCACACGGATAATCAGAGCAATTCTCAGAGACACTGAGACCAAACTCCACAATTCCCTCCTGGCACTTTCCCTGTAGGAGATACCGCAAGACGTTTCTGTATATTGGGCACTGCGCTCTGCAGCGTGTTAGCAGAGACTTTCCCGGGACAGTAAAACCTGACATCAGAGACACTGAGAAGAAGCCCCAACGTTCCTTCCAGACATTTTCAGTGTGGGTGCCCTCTCCACATGGTTCCTGGTTTCACTGCAGCTCTGAAGAGAACGTTAGCAAAGAGGTAATCGGGAGAGTAGAAAGCAGTACTCAAAGACAGGGAGAGCAAGCTCTACATTATTCTCTTGGCACTTTCCATGTAGTAGATATAGCAGGACATATATCGGTTTTGAGGACAACTCAGTGGACAGTGTAGGCAGAAAAGTTCCTGGCTCACTGAATGCCGTTCCTGGAGACACTGCGATCAGTGTGGGAGATATGTCAAGATGTGTGTTGGTTTTGAGGACGGCTCTCTGGAGAGTCTTAGCAAAGAGGTCACACGGATAATCAGAGCAATTCTCAGAGACACTGAGAACAGCTATACAATTCACTTTTGGCCCTTTGGTTGTTTTACGTATAACAAGACCTTTATGGATTTTGAGGAGAACTCCTCGAGGGTGTAGAAGAAAAAGTTGGTGGCACACTGAATGCCGTTATTGGAGACACTGAGAAACAAGCCCTACAATTCCCTCCAGGCTCTTTCCCTGTTGTTATTTGTTGGTTTTCCGCCTAGCTCTATGGCGAGAGTAGGCAGAGACATAATTAGGTGACTTGAAGCAGTTCCTATCGAGTCCAAGAACAGTCCCCACCTTTCCCTGCTGGCAGTTTCGATGTGGAGATATGTCTTGATAGGTGCTTTGCTTTTGAGCTCAACTCTCTTGAGAGAATGTTAGCAAAGACGTAACCGGGACAGTGAAAACAGTACTCAAAGACAGGGAAAGCTAGCTCTCTCTTGGAACTCTGGATGTGGGACATAGAGCAAGATGTTTGCTGCTATTACATTTGGCTGTTGGGAGATTTAGAGCACAAAGATATCTAGTTGCGTAGCCAAACAGACCTGTGGGCTGCAGGCTTTCCTGCTGCCTTCAGCCTCAAAACCACCCTTTCCCACTTGGCGCCGCTCTAGGCCCAAAAATGGCCATATGTCTGGAGACTGGTCCCACGCCCAAAGAGCCAGCAGGGAAAACTATGCCTTGTTCTCAAGCTCTTTGGGAACCGCTTGCATAGCCCCACAGACCTGGGGGCTGCAGGCTTTCCTGCTGCCTTCAGCCTCAAAACCACCCTTTCCCACTTGGTGCTGTGCCAGGCAGAAAAATGGCCACATCCCTGGGGAATGGTCCCACGCCCAAAGAGCCAGCAGGGAAAACTATGCCTTGTTCTAAAGCTCTTTGGGAACCGCTTGCGTAGCCCCACACACCTGGGGGCTGCAGGCTTTCCTGCTGCCTTCAGCCTCAAAACCACCCTTTCCCACTTGGCGCCGCGCTAGGCACAAAAATGGCCATCTGTCTGGAGATTGGTCCCACGCCCAAAGAGCCAGCAGGGAAAACTATGCCTTGTTCTAAAGCTCTTTGGGAACCGCTTGCGTAGCCCCACACACCTGGGGGCTGCAGGCTTTCCTGCTGCCTTCAGTCTCAAAACCACCCTTTCCCACTTGGCGCCGCGCCAGGCCCAAAAATGGCCAACTGTCTGGAGATTGGTCCAATGCCCAAAGAGCCAGTAGGGAAAATTATGCCTTGTTCTAAAGCTCTTTGGGAACCGCTTGCGTAGCCCCACACACGTGGGGGCTGCAGGCTTTCCTGCTGCCTTCAGCCTCAAAACCACCCTTTCCCACTTGGCACCGCGCCAGGCACAAAAATGGCCAACTCTCTGGAGATTGGTCCAACGCCCAAAGAGCCAGCAGGGAAAACTATGCCTTGTTCTAAAGCTCTTTGGGAACCGCTTGCGTAGCCCCACACACCTGGGGGCTGCAGGCTTTCCTGCTGCCTTCAGCCTCAAAACCACCCTTTCCCACTTGGCGCCGCGCTAGGAACAAAAATGGCCATACCTCTGGAGATTGGTCCCACGCCCAAAGAGCCAGCAGGGAAAACTATGCCTTGTTCTAAAGCTCTTTGGAAACAGCTTGCGTAGCCCCACACACCTGGGGGCTGCAGGCTTTCCTGCTGCCTTCAGCCTCAAAACCACCCTTTCCCACTTGGCGCCGCGCTAAGCCAAAAATGGCCATCGGTCTGGAGATTGGTCCCAAGCCCAAAGAGACAGCAGGGAAAACTATGCCTTGTTCTATAGCTCTTTTGGAACCGCTTGCATAGCCCCACACACCTGGGGGCTGCAGGCTTTCCTGCTGCCTTCAGCCTCAAAAACCACCCTTTCCCACTTGGCGCCGCGCCAGTCCCTTGCTGCTTTTATGTTTGGCTGCTGGGAGATTTACAGCACAAACATATCTAGTTGATTTGAAGTAGTTCTGAGAAAGTCTAAACATAATCCCCACTTCTCCCTCCTGGCATTTTCCATGTGGAAGATATAGCAGGATGTATATTGGTTTTGAGGAACCGTCCCCAGACAGTGTAGGCAGAAAAGTTCCTGGCTCACTGAATGCCGTTCCTGGAGAGACACTGCGATCAATGTGGGAGATATGTCAAGATGTGTGTTGGTTTTGAGGACGGCTCTCTGGAGAGACTTAGCAAAGAGGTCACACGGGTAATCAGAGCAATTCTCAGAGACACTGAGACCAAACTCCACAATTCCCTCCTGGCACTTTCCCTGTAGGAGATACCGCAAGACGTTTCTGTATATTGGGCACGGCGCTCTGCAGCGTGTTAGCAGAGACTTTCCCGGGACAGTAAAACCTGACATCAGAGACACTGAGAAGAAGCCCCAACGTTCCTTCCAGTCATTTTCAGTGTGGGTGCCTTCTCCACATGGTTCCTGGTTTCACTGCAGCTCTGAAGAGAATGTTAGCAAAGAGGTAATCGGGACAGTGAAAAGAGTACTCAAAGACAGGGAGAGCAAGCTCTCTCTTGGCACTTTGGATGTGGGACATACAGCGAGATATTTGCTGCTTTTACATTTGGCTATTGGGAGATTTACAGCACAAAGATATCCAGTTGATTTGAAGCAGTTCTGAGAAAGTCTAAACATAATCCCCACTTCTCCCTCCTGGCATTTTCCATGTGGGAGATATAGCAGGATGTATATTGGTTTTGAGGAACCGTCCCCAGACAGTGTAGGCAGAAAAGTTCCTGGCTCACTGAATGCCGTTCCTGGAGACACTGCGATCAGTGTGGGAGATATGTCAAGATGTGTGTTGGTTTTGAGGAAGGCTCTCTGGAGAGTCTTAGCAAAGAGGTCACACGGATAATCAGAGCAATTCTCAGAGACACTGAGACCAAACTCCACAATTCCCTCCTGGCACTTTCCCTGTAGGAGATACCGCAAGACGTTTCTGTATATTGGGCAC
>NW_026529908.1:0-31320 GCF_028500815.1 Rissa tridactyla
GCGGCCCTACCGGAAAATGCTTTGCAGGCTGGCTCGGCGGTGCCACGTGGGCACTGGTGTCACCGAGGCTGACGGCCGCCGGAAAGCCCGCAGCCCCACGGGCTGTGGGGCCACGCGAGCGGCTGCCAAAGAGCTTTCCAACGAGGCACGGCTTTCCCTCCTGGCTCTTTGGGCGTGGGAGCTGTCGCCAGAGCCGCGGCCCTACCGGAAAATGCTTCGCAGGCTGACGCGGCGGCGCCACGTGGGCGCTGGTGTCGCCGAGGCTGTCGGCCGCCGTTAAACCCGCAGCCCCACGGGCTGTGGGGCCACGCGAGCGGCTGCCAAAGAGCTTTCCAACGAGGCACGGCTTTCCCTCCTGGCTCTTCGGGCGTGGGAGCTGTCGCCAGAGCCGCGGCCCTACCGGAAAATGCTTCGTAGGCTGGCGCAGCGGCACCACGTGGGCAATGGTGTCACCGAGGCTGATGGCCGCCGGAAAGCCCGCAGCCCCAAGGGCTGTGGGGCCACGCGAGCGGCTGCCAAAGAGCTTTCCAACGAGGCACGGCTTTCCCTCCTGGCTCTTCGGGTGTGGGAGCTGTCGCCAGAGCCGCGGCCCTACCGGAAAATGCTTCGCAGGCTGGCGCAGCGGCGCCACGTGGGCGCCGGTGGTGCGGATGCTGAAGGCTGCCGGAAATCCCGCAGCCCCAAGGGCTGTGGGGCCACGCGAGCGGCTGCCAAAGAGCTTTCCAACGAGGCACGGCTTTCCCTCCTGGCTCTTCGGGCGTGGGAGCTGTCGCCAGAGCCGCAGCCCTACCGGAAAATGCTTCGCAGGCTGGCGCCGCGGCGCCACGTGGGCGCTGGTGTCGCCGAGGCTGATGGCCGCCGGAAAGCCCGCAGCCCCACGGGCTGTGGGGCCACGCGAGCGGCTGCCAAAGAGCTTTCCAAGGAGGCACGGCTTTCCCTCCTGGCTCTTCGGGCGTGGGAGCTGTCGCCAGAGCCGCGGCCCTACCGGAAAATGCTTCACAGGCTGGCGCGGCGGCACCACGTGGGCAATGGTGTCACCGAGGCTGATGGCCGCCGGAAAGCCCGCAGCCCCACGGGCTGTGGGGCCACGCGAGCGGCTGCCAAAGAGCTTTCCAAGGTGGCACGGCTTTCCCTCCTGGCTCTTCGGGCGTGGGAGCTGTCGCCAGAGCCGCGGCCCTACCGGAAAATGCTTAGCAGGCTGGCGCGGCGGCGCCACTTGGGCACTGGTGTCGCCGAGGCTGACGGCCGCCGGAAAGCCCGCAGCCCCACGGGCTGTGGGGCCACGCGAGCGGCTGCCAAAGAGCTTTCCAACGAGGCACGGCTTTCCCTCCTGGCTCTTCGGGCGTGGGAGCTGTCGCCAGAGCCGCGGCCCTACCGGAAAATGCTTCGCAGGCTGGCGCAGCGGCGCCACGTGGGCGCCGGTGTCGCCGAGGCTGACGGCCGCCGGAAAGCCCGCAGCCCCACGGGCTGTGGGGCCACGCGAGCGGCTGCCAAAGACCTTTCCAACGAGGCACGGCTTTCCCTCCTGGCTCTTCGGGCGTGGGAGCTGTCACCAGAGCCGCGGCCCTACCGGAAAATGCTTCGCAGGCTGGCGCAGCGGCGCCACGTGGGCACCGGTGGCGCCGAGGCTGACGGCCGCCGGAAAGCCCGCAGCCCCACGGGCTGTGGGGCCACGCGAGCGGCTGCCAAAGAGCTTTCCAACGAGGCACGGCTTTCCCTCCTGGCTCTTCGGGCGTGGGAGCTGTCGCCAGAGCCGCGGCCCTACCGGAAAATGCTTCGCAGGCTGGCGCGGCGGCGGCACGTGGGCACTTGTGTCTCCAAGGATGAAGGCCGCAGGAAAGCCCGCAGCCCCACGGGCTGTGGGGCCACGCGAGCGGCTGCCAAAGAGCTTTCCAACGAGGCACGGCTTTCCCTCCTGGCTCTTCGGGCGTGGGAGCTGTCGCCAGAGCCGCGGCCCTACCGCAAAATGCTTCGCAGGCTGGCGCGGCGGCGCCACGTGGGCGCTGGTGTCGCCGAGGCTGACGGCCGCCGTTAAACCCGCAGCCCCACGGGCTGTGGGGCCACGCGAGCGGCTGACAAAGAGCTTTCCAACCAGGCACGGCTTTCCCTCCTGGCTCTTCGGGCGTGGGAGCTGTCGCCAGAGCCGCGGCCCTATCGCAAAATGCTTCGCAGGCTGGCGCGGCGGCGCCACGTGGGCGCCGGTGGTGCGGATGCTGAAGGCTGCCGGAAATCCCGCAGCCCCACGGGCTGTGGGGCCACGCGAGCGGCTGCCAAAGAGCTTTGCAACGAGGCACGGCTTTCCCTCCTGGCTCTTCGGGCGTGGGAGGTGTCGCCAGAGCCGCGGCCCTACCCGAAAATGCTTCGCAGGCTGGCGCGGGGGCGCCACATGGGCACTTGTGTCGCCGAGGCTGACGGCCGCCGGAAAGCCCGCAGCCCCACGGGCTGTGGGGCCACGTGAGCGGCTGCCAAAGAGCTTTTCAACGAGGCATGGCTTTCCCTCCTGGCTCTTCGGGCGTGGGAGCTGTCGCCAGAGCCGCGGCCCTACCGGAAAATGCTTTGCAGGCTGGCTCGGCGGTGCCACGTGGGCACTGGTGTCACCGAGGCTGACGGCCGCCGGAAAGCCCGCAGCCCCACGGGCTGTGGGGCCACGCGAGCGGCTGCCAAAGAGCTTTCCAACGAGGCACGGCTTTCCCTCCTGGCTCTTTGGGCGTGGGAGCTGTCGCCAGAGACGCGGCCCTACCGGAAAATGCTTCGCAGGCTGACGCGGCGGCGCCACGTGGGCGCTGGTGTCGCCGAGGCTGTCGGCCGCCGTTAAACCCGCAGCCCCACGGGCTGTGGGGCCACGCGAGCGGCTGCCAAAGAGCTTTCCAACGAGGCACGGCTTTCCCTCCTGGCTCTTCGGGCGTGGGAGCTGTCGCCAGAGCCGCGGCCCTACCGGAAAATGCTTCGCAGGCTGGCGCAGCGGCACCACGTGGGCAATGGTGTCACCGAGGCTGATGGCCGCCGGAAAGCCCGCAGCCCCAAGGGCTGTGGGGCCACGCGAGCGGCTGCCAAAGAGCTTTCCAACGAGGCACGGCTTTCCCTCCTGGCTCTTCGGGTGTGGGAGCTGTCGCCAGAGCCGCGGCCCTACCGGAAAATGCTTCGCAGGCTGGCGCAGCGGCGCCACGTGGGCGCCGGTGGTGCGGATGCTGAAGGCTGCCGGAAATCCCGCAGCCCCAAGGGCTGTGGGGCCACGCGAGCGGCTGCCAAAGAGCTTTCCAACGAGGCACGGCTTTCCCTCCTGGCTCTTCGGGCGTGGGAGCTGTCGCCAGAGCCGCAGCCCTACCGGAAAATGCTTCGCAGGCTGGCGCCGCGGCGCCACGTGGGCGCTGGTGTCGCCGAGGCTGATGGCCGCCGGAAAGCCCGCAGCCCCACGGGCTGTGGGGCCACGCGAGCGGCTGCCAAAGAGCTTTCCAAGGAGGCACGGCTTTCCCTCCTGGCTCTTCGGGCGTGGGAGCTGTCGCCAGAGCCGCGGCCCTACCGGAAAATGCTTCACAGGCTGGCGCGGCGGCACCACGTGGGCAATGGTGTCACCGAGGCTGATGGCCGCCGGAAAGCCCGCAGCCCCACGGGCTGTGGGGCCACGCGAGCGGCTGCCAAAGAGCTTTCCAAGGTGGCACGGCTTTCCCTCCTGGCTCTTCGGGCGTGGGAGCTGTCGCCAGAGCCGCGGCCCTACCGGAAAATGCTTAGCAGGCTGGCGCGGCGGCGCCACTTGGGCACTGGTGTCGCCGAGGCTGACGGCCGCCGGAAAGCCCGCAGCCCCACGGGCTGTGGGGCCACGCGAGCGGCTGCCAAAGAGCTTTCCAACGAGGCACGGCTTTCCCTCCTGGCTCTTCGGGCGTGGGAGCTGTCGCCAGAGCCGCGGCCCTACCGGAAAATGCTTCGCAGGCTGGCGCAGCGGCGCCACGTGGGCGCCGGTGTCGCCGAGGCTGACGGCCGCCGGAAAGCCCGCAGCCCCACGGGCTGTGGGGCCACGCGAGCGGCTGCCAAAGACCTTTCCAACGAGGCACGGCTTTCCCTCCTGGCTCTTCGGGCGTGGGAGCTGTCACCAGAGCCGCGGCCCTACCGGAAAATGCTTCGCAGGCTGGCGCAGCGGCGCCACGTGGGCACCGGTGGCGCCGAGGCTGACGGCCGCCGGAAAGCCCGCAGCCCCACGGGCTGTGGGGCCACGCGAGCGGCTGCCAAAGAGCTTTCCAACGAGGCACGGCTTTCCCTCCTGGCTCTTCGGGCGTGGGAGCTGTCGCCAGAGCCGCGGCCCTACCGGAAAATGCTTCGCAGGCTGGCGCGGCGGCGGCACGTGGGCACTTGTGTCTCCAAGGATGAAGGCCGCAGGAAAGCCCGCAGCCCCACGGGCTGTGGGGCCACGCGAGCGGCTGCCAAAGAGCTTTCCAACGAGGCACGGCTTTCCCTCCTGGCTCTTCGGGCGTGGGAGGTGTCGCCAGAGCCGCGGCCCTACCCGAAAATGCTTCGCAGGCGGGGCGCGGTGGCGCCACGTGGGCACTGGTGTCGCCGAAGCTGACGGCCGCCGGAAAGCCCGCAGCCCTACGGGCTCTGGGGCCACGCGAGCGGCTGCCAAAGAGCTTTCCAACGAGGCACGGCTTTCCCTCCTGGCTCTTCGGGCGTGGGAGCTGTCGCCAGAGCCGCGGCCCTACCGAAAAATGCTTCGCAGGCTGGCGCGGCGGCGCCACGTGGGCACTTGTGTCTCCGAGGATGACGGCCGCAGGAAAGCCCGCAGCCCCACGGGCTGTGGGGCCACGCGAGCGGCTGCCAAAGAGCTTTCCAACGAGGCACGGCTTTCCCTCCTGGCTCTTCGGGCGTGGGAGCTGTCGCCAGAGCCGCGGCCCTACCGGAAAATGCTTCGCAGGCTGGCGCGGGGGCGCCGGGTGGGATCCGGTGGCACCGAGGCTGACGGCTGCCGGAAAGCCCGCAGCCCCACGGGCTGTGGGGCCACACGAGCGGCTGCCAAAGAGCTTTCCAACGAGGCACGGCTTTCCCTCCTGGCTCTTCGGGCGTGGGAGGTGTCGCCAGAGCCGCGGCCCTACCCGAAAATGCTTCGCAGGCTGGCGCGGCGGAGCCACGTGGGAGCCGGTGGAGCCGAGGCTGACGGCTGCCGGAAAGCCCGCAGCCCCACGGGCTGTGGGGGCCACGCGAGCGGCTGCCAACGAGCTTTCCAAGGTGGCACGGCTTTCCCTCCTGGCTCTTCGGGCGTGGGAGCTGTCGCCAGAGCCGCGGCCCTACCGAAAATCCTTCGCAGGCTGGCGCGGTGGCGCCACGTGGGCACTGGTGTCGCCGAGGCTGACGGCCGCAGGAAAGCCCGCAGCCCTACGGGCTGTGGGGCCACGCGAGCGGCTGCCAAAGAGCTTTCCAACGAGGCACGGCTTTCCCTCCTGGCTCTTCGGGTGTGGGAGCTGTCGCCAGAGCCGCGGCCCTACCGAAAAATGCTTCGCAGGCTGGCGCGGCGGCGCCACGTGGGCACTTGTGTCGCCGAGGCTGACGGCCGCCGGAAAGCCCGCAGCCCCACGGGCTGTGGGGCCACGCGAGCGGCTGCCAAAGAGCTTTCCAACGAGGCACGGCTTTCCCTCCTGGCTCTTCGGGCGTGGGAGCTGTCGCCAGAGCCGCGGCCCTACCGGAAAATGCTTCCCAGGCTGGCGCAGCGGCGCCACGTGGGCGCCGGTGGTGCGGATGCTGAAGGCTGCCGGAAATCCCGCAGCCCCACGGGCTGTGGGGCCACGCGAGCGGCTGCCAAAGAGCTTTGCAACGAGGCACGGCTTTCCCTCCTGGCTCTTCGGGCGTGGGAGCTGTCACCAGAGCCGCGGCCCTACCGGAAAATGCTTCGCAGGCTGGCGCGGCGGCGCCACGTAGGCACTGGTGTCACCGAGGCTGACGGCCGCAGGAAAGCCCACAGCCCCACGGGCTGTGGGGCCACGCGAGCGGCTGCCAAAGAGCTTTCCAACGAGGCACGGCTTTCCCTCCTGGCTCTTCGGGCGTGGGAGCTGTCGCCAGAGCCGCGGCCCTACCGGAAAATGCTTCGCAGGCTGGCGCGGGGGCACCAGGTGGGAGCCGGTGGCACCGAGGCTGAAGGCTGCCGGAAAGCCCGCAGCCCCACGGGCTGTGGGGCCACACGAGCGGGCTGCCAAAGAGCTTTCCAACGAGGCACGGCTTTCCCTCCTGGCTCTTCGGGCGTGGGAGGTGTCGCCAGAGCCGCGGCCCGACCCGAAAATGCTTCGCAGGCTGGCGCGGCGGAGCCACGTGGGAGCTGGTGGCGCCGAGGCTGACGTCTGCCGGAAAGCCCGCAGCCCCACGGGCTGTGGGGCCACGCGAGCGGCTGCCAAAGAGCTTTCCAAGGTGGCATGGCTTTCCCTCCTGGCTCTTCGGGCGTGGGAGCTGTCGCCAGAGCCGTGACCCTACCGGAAAATGCTTTGCAATCTGGCGCGGCGGCGCCAGGTGGGCGCCGGTGGCGCCGAGGCTGACGGCCGCCGGAAAGCCCGCAGCCCCACGGGCTGTGGGGCCACGCGAGCGGCTGCCAAAGAGCTTTCCAAGGAGGCACGGCTTTCCCTCCTGGCTCTTCGGGCGTGGGAGGTGTCGCCAGAGCCGCGGCCCTACCGGAAAATGCTTTGCAGGCTGGCTCGGCGGCGCCACGTGGGCAATGGTGTCACCGAGGCTGACGGCCGCCGGAAAGCCCGCAGCCCCACGGGCTGTGGGGCCACGCGAGCCGCTGCCAAAGAGCTTTCCAACGAGGCACGGCTTTCCCTCCTGGCTCTTCGGGCGTGGGAGCTGTCGCCAGAGCCGCGGCCCTACCGCAAAATGCTTCGCAGGCTGGCGCGGCGGCGCCACGTGGGCACCGGTGGCGCCGAGGCTGACGGCCGCCGGAAAGCCCGCAGCCCCACGGGCTGTGGGGCCACGCGAGCGGCTGCCAAAGAGCTTTCCAACGAGGCACGGCTTTCCCTCCTGGCTCTTCGGGCGTGGGAGCTGTCGCCAGAGTCGCGGCCCTACCGGAAAATGCTTCGCAGGCTGGCGCGGCGGCGCCACGTGGGCACTTGTGTCTCCAAGGATGAAGGCCGCAGGAAAGCCCGCAGCCCCACGGGCTGTGGGGCCACGCGAGCGGCTGCCAAAGAGCTTTCCAACGCACGCTTTCCCTCCTGGCTCTTCGGGCGTGGGAGCTGTCGCCAGAGCCGCGGCCCCTACCGGAAAATGCTTCGCAGGCGGCGCGCGGTGGCGCCACGTGGGCACTGGTGTCGCCGAGGCTGACGGCCGCCAGAAAGCCCGCAGCCCTACGGGCTCTGGGGCCACGCGAGCGGCTGCCAAAGAGCTTTCCAACGAGGCACGGCTTTCCCTCCTGGCTCTTCGGGCGTGGGGAGCTGTCGCCAGAGCCGCGGCCCTACCGAAAAATGCTTCGCAGGCTGGCGCGGCGGCGCCACGTGGGCACTTGTGTCTCCGAGGATGACGGCCGCAGGAAAGCCCGCAGCCCCACGGGCTGTGGGGGCCACGCGAGCGGCTGCCAAAGAGCTTTCCAACGAGGCACGGCTTTCCCTCCTGGCTCTTCGGGCGTGGGAGCTGTCGCCAGAGCCGTGGCCCTACCGGAAAATGCTTCGCAGGCTGGCGCGGGGGCGCCACGTAGGCACTGGTGTCACCGAGGCTGACGGCCGCAGGAAAGCCCACAGCCCCACGGGCTGTGGGGCCACGCGAGCGGCTGCCAAAGAGCTTTCCAACGAGGCACGGCTTTCCCTCCTGGCTCTTCGGGCGTGGGAGCTGTCGCCAGAGCCGCGGCCCTACCGGAAAATGCTTCGCAGGCTGGCGCGGGGGCACCAGGTGGGAGCCGGTGGCACCGAGGCTGAAGGCTGCCGGAAAGCCCGCAGCCCCACGGGCTGTGGGGCCACACGAGCGGCTGCCAAAGAGCTTTCCAACGAGGCACGGCTTTCCCTCCTGGCTCTTCGGGCGTGGGAGGTGTCGCCAGAGCCGCGGCCCTACCCGAAAATGCTTCGCAGGCTGGCGCGGCGGAGCCACGTGGGAGCTGGTGGCGCCGAGGCTGACGTCTGCCGGAAAGCCCGCAGCCCCACGGGCTGTGGGGCCACGCGAGCGGCTGCCAAAGAGCTTTCCAAGGTGGCATGGCTTTCCCTCCTGGCTCTTCGGGCGTGGGAGGTGTCGCCAGAGCCGCGGCCCTACCGGAAAATGCTTCGCAGGCTGGCGCGGCGGCGCCACGTGGGCGCCGGTGTCGCCGAGGCTGACGGCCGCCGGAAAGCCCGCAGCCCCACGGGCTGTGGGGCCACGCGAGCGGCTGACAAAGAGCTTCCCAACGAGGCACGGCTTTTCCTCCTGGCTCTTCGGGCGTGGGAGCTGTCGCCAGAGCCGTGGCCCTACCGGAAAATGCTTTGCAATCTGGCGCGGCGGCGCCAGGTGGGCGCCGGTGGCGCCGAGGCTGACGGCCACCGGAAAGCCCGCAGCCCCACGGGCTGTGGGGCCACGCGAGCGGCTGCCAAAGAGCTTTCCAACGAGGCACGGCTTTCCCTCCTGGCTCTTCGGGCGTGGGAGCTTTCGCCACAGCCGCGGCCCTACCGCAAAATGCTTCGCAGGCTGGCGCGGCGGTGCCACGTTTGCATTTGTGTCGCCGAGGCTGACGGCCGCCGGAAATCCCGCAGCCCCACAAGCTGTGGGGCCACGCGAGCGGCTGCCAAAGAGCTTTCCAACGAGGCACGGCTTTCCCTCCTGGCTCTTCGGGCGTGGGAGCTGTCGCCAGAGCCGCGGCCCTACCGGAAAATGCTCCGCAGGCTGGCGCGGGGGCGCCGGGTGGGATCCGGTGGCACCGAGGCTGACGGCTGCCGGAAAGCCCGCAGCCCCACGGGCTGTGGGGCCACACGAGCGGCTGCCAAAGAGCTTTCCAACGAGGCACGGCTTTCCCTCCTGGCTCTTCGGGCGTGGGAGGTGTCGCCAGAGCCGCGGCCCTACCCGAAAATGCTTCGCAGGCTGGCGCGGCGGAGCCACGTGGGAGCCGGTGGAGCCGAGGCTGACGGCTGCCGGAAAGCCCGCAGCCCCACGGGCTGTGGGGCCACGCGAGCGGCTGCCAACGAGCTTTCCAAGGTGGCACGGCTTTCCCTCCTGGCTCTTCGGGCGTGGGAGCTGTCGCCAGAGCCGCGGCCCTACCGGAAAATGCTTCGCAGGCTGGCGCGGCGGCGCCACGTAGGCACTGGTGTCACCGAGGCTGACGGCCGCAGGAAAGCCCACAGCCCCACGGGCTGTGGGGCCACGCGAGCGGCTGCCAAAGAGCTTTCCAACGAGGCACGGCTTTCCCTCCTGGCTCTTCGGGCGTGGGAGCTGTCGCCAGAGCCGCGGCCCTACCGGAAAATGCTTCGCAGGCTGGCGCGGGGGCACCAGGTGGGAGCCGGTGGCACCGAGGCTGAAGGCTGCCGGAAAGCCCGCAGCCCCACGGGCTGTGGGGCCACACGAGCGGCTGCCAAAGAGCTTTCCAACGAGGCACGGCTTTCCCTCCTGGCTCTTCGGGCGTGGGAGGTGTCGCCAGAGCCGCGGCCCTACCCGAAAATGCTTCGCAGGCTGGCGCGGCGGAGCCACGTGGGAGCCGGTGGCGCCGAGGCTGACGTCTGCCGGAAAGCCCGCAGCCCCACGGGCTGTGGGGCCACGCGAGCGGCTGCCAAAGAGCTTTCCAAGGTGGCATGGCTTTCCCTCCTGGCTCTTCGGGCGTGGGAGCTGTCGCCAGAGCCGCGGCCCTACCGGAAAATGCTTCGCAGGCTGGCGCGGCGGCGCCACGTGGGCGCCGGTGTCGCCGAGGCTGACGGCCGCCGGAAAGCCCGCAGCCCCACGGGCTGTGGGGCCACGCGAGCGGCTGCCAAAGAGCTTCCCAACGAGGCACGGCTTTTCCTCCTGGCTCTTCGGGCGTGGGAGCTGTCGCCAGAGCCGTGGCCCTACCGGAAAATGCTTTGCAATCTGGCGCGGTGGCGCCAGGTGGGCGCCGGTGGCGCCGAGGCTGACGGCCACCGGAAAGCCCGCAGCCCCACGGGCTGTGGGGCCACGCGAGCGGCTGCCAAAGAGCTTTCCAACGAGGCACGGCTTTCCCTCCTGGCTCTTCGGACGTGGGAGCTGTTGCCAGAGCCGCGGCCCTACCGAAAAATGCTTCACAGGCTGGCGCAGCGGCGCCACGTGGGCACCGGTGGCGCCGAGGCTGACGGCCGCCGGAAAGCCCGCAGCCCCACGGGCTGTGGGGCCACGCGAGCGGCTGCCAAAGAGCTTTCCAACGAGGCACGGCTTTCCCTCCTGGCTCTTCGGGCGTGGGAGCTGTCGCCAGAGCCGCGGCCCTACCGGAAAATGCTTCGCAGGCTGGCGTGGCGGCGCCACGTGGGCACTTGTGTCTCCAAGGATGACGGCCGCAGGAAAGCCCGCAGCCCCACGGGCTGTGGGGCCACGCGAGCGGCTGCCAAAGAGCTTTCCAAGGAGGCACGGCTTTCCCTCCTGGCTCTTCGGGCGTGGGAGCTGTCGCCAGAGCCGCGGCCCTACCGGAAAATGCTTCGCAGGCTGGCGCGGTGGCGCCACGTGGGCACTGTTGTCGCCGAGGCTGACGGCCGCCAGAAAGCCCGCAGCCCCACGGGCTCTGGGGCCACGCGAGCGGCTGCCAAAGAGCTTTCCAACGAGGCACGGCTTTCCCTCCTGGCTCTTCGGGTGTGGGAGCTGTCGCCAGTGCCGCAGCCCTACAGAAAAATGCTTCGCAGGCTGGCGCGGGGGCGCCACGTGGGCACTTGTGTCTCCGAGGATGACGGCCGCAGGAAAGCCCGCAGCCCCACGGGCTGTGGGGCCACGCGAGCGGCTGCCAAAGAGCTTTCCAACGAGGCACGGCTTTCCCTCCTGGCTCTTCGGGCGTGGGAGCTGTCGCCAGAGCCGCGGCCCTACCGCAAAATGCTTCGCAGGCTGGCGCGGTGGCGCCACGTGGGCGCTGGTGTTGCCGAGGCTGACGGCCGCCGGAAAGCCCGCAGACCCACGGGCTCTGGGGCCACGCGAGCGGCTGCCAAAGAGCTTCCCAACGAGGCACGGCTTTTCCTCCTGGCTCTTCAGGCGTGGGAGCTGTCGCCAGAGCCGCGGCCCTACCGAAAAATACTTTGCAGGCTGGCGCGGCGGCGCCACGTGGGCGCTGGTGTTGCCGAGGATGACGGCCGCAGGAAAGCCCGCAGCCCCACGGGCTGTGGGGCCACGCGAGCGGCTGCCAAAGAGCTTTCCAAGGAGGCACGGCTTTCCCTCCTGGCTCTTCGGGCGTGGGAGCTGTCGCCAGAGCCGCGGCCCTACCGCAAAATGCTTCGCAGGCTGGCGCAGCGGCGCCACGTGGGCGCCGGTGTCGCCGAGGCTGACGGCCGCCGGAAAGCCCGCAGCCCCACGGGCTGTGGGGCCACGCGAGCGGCTGCCAAAGAGCTTTCCAACGAGGCACGGCTTTCCCTCCTGGCTCTTCGGGTGTGGGAGCTGTCGCCAGAGCCGCAGCCCTACCGAAAAATGCTTCGCAGGCTGGAGCGGCGGCGCCACGTGGGCAGTTGTGTCTCCGAGGATGACGGCCGCAGGAAAGCCCACAGCCCCACGGGCTCTGGGGCCACGCGAGCGGCTGCCAAAGAGCTTTCCAACGAGGCACGGCTTTCCCTCCTGGCTCTTCGGGCGTGGGAGCTTTCACCAGAGCCTTGGCCCTACCGGAAAATGCTTCGCAGGCTGCCGTGGGGGCGCCACGTGGGCACTGGTGTCGCCGTGGCTGACGGCCACCAGAAAGCCCGCAGCCCCACGGGCTGTGGGGCCACGCGAGCGGCTGCCAAAGAGCTTTCCAACGAGGCACGGCTTTCCCTCCTGGCTCTTCGGGCGTGGGAGCTGTCACCAGAGCCGCGGCCCTACCGGAAAATGCTTCGCAGGCTGGCGCGGCGGCACCACGTGGGCACTTGTGTCGCCGAGGATGACGGCCGCCGGAAAGCCCGCAGCCCCACGGGCTGTGGGGCCACGTGAGCGGCTGCCAAAGAGCTTTCCAACGAGGCACGGCTTTCCCTCCTGGCTCTTCGGGCGTGGGAGCTGTCGCCAGAGCCGCGGCCCTACCGGAAAATGCTTCGCAGGCTGGCGCGGCGGCGCCACGTGGGCGCTGGTGTTGCCGAGGATGACGGCCGCCGGAAAGCCCGCAGCCCCACGGGCTGTGGGGCCACGCGAGCGGCTGCCAAAGAGCTTCCCAACGTGGCACGGCTTTTCCTCCTGGCTCTTCGGGCGTGGGAGCTGTCGCCAGAGCCGCGGCCCTACCGGAAAATGCTTCGCAGGCTGGCGCGGCGGCGCCACGTGGGCGCTGGTGTTGCCGAGGATGACGGCCGCAGGAAAGCCCGCAGCCCCACGGGCTGTGGGGCCACGCGAGCGGCTGCCAAAGAGCTTTCCAACGAGGCACGGCTTTCCCTCCTGGCTCTTCGGGCGTGGGAGCTGTCGCCAGAGCCGCGGCCCTACCGGAAAATGCTTCGCAGACTGGCGCGGCGGCGCCACGTGGGCACTGGTGTCGCCGAGGCTGACGGCCGCCAGAAGGCCCGCAGCCCTACGGGCTGTGGGGCCACGCGAGCGGCTGCCAAAGAGCTTTCCAACGAGGCACGGCTTTCCCTCCTGGCTCTTCGGGCGTGGGAGCTGTCGCCAGAGCCGCGGCCCTACCGGAAAATGCTTTGCAGGCTGGCGCGGCGGCGCCACGTGAGAGCCGGTGGCACCGAGGCTGACGGCTGCCAGAAAGCCCGCAGCCCCACGGGCTGTGGGGCCACGCGAGCGGCTGCCAAAGAGCTTTCCAACGAGGCACGGCTTTCCCTCCTGGCTCTTCGGGCGTGGGAGCTTTCGCCACAGCCGCGGCCCTACCGCAAAATGCTTCGCAGGCTGGCGCAGCGGCGCCACGTGGGCGCGGGTGTCGCCGAGGCTGACGGCCGCCGGAAAGCCCGCAGCCCCACGGGCTGTGGGGCCACGCGAGCGGCTGCCAAAGAGCTTTCCAACGAGGCATGGCTTTCCCTCCTGGCTCTTCGGGTGTGGGAGCTGTCGCCAGAGCCGCAGCCCTACCGAAAAATGCTTCGCAGGCTGGAGCGGCGGTGCCACTTGGGCACTTGTGTCTCCGAGGATGACGGCCGCAGGAAAGCCCGCAGCCCCACGGGCTGTGGGGCCACGCGAGCGGCTGCCAAAGAGCTTTCCAACGAGGCACGGCTTTCCCTCTTGGCTCTTCGGGCGTGGGAGCTGTCACCTGAGCCTTGGCCCTACCGGAAAATGCTTCGCAGGCTGGCGCGGCGGCACCACGTGGGCACTTGTGTCGCCGAGGATGACGGCCGCCGGAAAGCCCGCAGCCCCACGGGCTGTGGGGCCACGCGAGCGGCTGACAAAGAGCTTTCCAACGAGGCACGGCTTTCCCTCCTGGCTCTTCGGGCGTGGGAGCTGTCGCCAGAGCCGCGGCCCTACCGGAAAATGCTTCGCAGGCTGGCGCGGGGGCGCCAGGTGGGAGCCGGTGGCACCGAGGCTGACGGCTGCCGGAAAGCCCGCAGCCCCACGGGCTGTGGGGCCACACGAGCGGCTGCCAAAGAGCTTTGCAACGAGGCACGGCTTTCCCTCCTGGCTCTTCGGGCGTGGGAGCTGTCGCCACAGCCACGGCCCTACCCGAAAATGCTTCGCAGGCTGGCGCGGCGGAGCCACGTGGGAGCCGGTGGCGCCGAGGCTGACGGCTGCCGGAAAGCCCGCAGCCCCACGGGCTGTGGGGCCACGCGAGCGGCTGCCAAAGAGCTTTCCAACGAGGCATGGCTTTCCCTCCTGGCTCTTCGGGTGTGGGAGCTGTCGCCAGAGCCGCAGCCCTACCGAAAAATGCTTCGCAGGCTGGAGCGGCGGCGCCACTTGGGCACTTGTGTCTCCGAGGATGACGGCCGCAGGAAAGCCCGCAGCCCCACGGGCTGTGGGGCCACGCGAGCGGCTGCCAAAGAGCTTTCCAACGAGGCACGGCTTTCCCTCCTGGCTCTTCGGGCGTGGGAGCTGTCGCCAGAGCCGCGGCCCTACCGGAAAATGCTTCGCAGGCTGGCGCGGCGGCGCCACGTGGGCGCTGGTGTTGCCGAGGATGACGGCCGCCGGAAAGCCCGCAGCCCCACGGGCTGTGGGGCCACGCGAGCGGCTGCCAAAGAGCTTCCCAACGTGGCACGGCTTTTCCTCCTGGCTCTTCGGGCGTGGGAGCTGTCGCCAGAGCCGCGGCCCTACCGGAAAATGCTTCGCAGGCTGGCGCGGCGGCGCCACGTGGGCGCTGGTGTTGCCGAGGATGACGGCCGCAGGAAAGCCCGCAGCCCCACGGGCTGTGGGGCCACGCGAGCGGCTGCCAAAGAGCTTTCCAAGGAGGCACGGCTTTCCCTCCTGGCTCTTCGGGCGTGGGAGCTGTCGCCAGAGCCGCGGCCCTACCGGAAAATGCTTCGCAGACTGGCGCGGCGGCGCCACGTGGGCACTGGTGTCGCCGAGGCTGACGGCCGCCAGAAGGCCCGCAGCCCTACGGGCTGTGGGGCCACGCGAGCGGCTGCCAAAGAGCTTTCCAACGAGGCACGGCTTTCCCTCCTGGCTCTTCGGGCGTGGGAGCTGTCGCCAGAGCCGCGGCCCTACCGGAAAATGCTTTGCAGGCTGGCGCGGCGGCGCCACGTGAGAGCCGGTGGCACCGAGGCTGACGGCTGCCAGAAAGCCCGCAGCCCCACGGGCTGTGGGGCCACGCGAGCGGCTGCCAAAGAGCTTTCCAACGAGGCACGGCTTTCCCTCCTGGCTCTTCGGGCGTGGGAGCTTTCGCCACAGCCGCGGCCCTACCGCAAAATGCTTCGCAGGCTGGCGCAGCGGCGCCACGTGGGCGCGGGTGTCGCCGAGGCTGACGGCCGCCGGAAAGCCCGCAGCCCCACGGGCTGTGGGGCCACGCGAGCGGCTGCCAAAGAGCTTTCCAACGAGGCATGGCTTTCCCTCCTGGCTCTTCGGGTGTGGGAGCTGTCGCCAGAGCCGCGGCCCTACCGAAAAATGCTTCGCAGGCTGGAGCGGCGGCGCCACTTGGGCACTTGTGTCTCCGAGGATGACGGCCGCAGGAAAGCCCGCAGCCCCACGGGCTGTGGGGCCACGCGAGCGGCTGCCAAAGAGCTTTCCAACGAGGCACGGCTTTCCCTCTTGGCTCTTCGGGCGTGGGAGCTGTCACCTGAGCCTTGGCCCTACCGGAAAATGCTTCGCAGGCTGGCGCGGCGGCACCACGTGGGCACTTGTGTCGCCGAGGATGACGGCCGCCGGAAAGCCCGCAGCCCCACGGGCTGTGGGGCCACGCGAGCGGCTGACAAAGAGCTTTCCAACGAGGCACGGCTTTCCCTCCTGGCTCTTCGGGCGTGGGAGCTGTCGCCAGAGCCGCGGCCCTACCGGAAAATGCTTCGCAGGCTGGCGCGGGGGCGCCAGGTGGGAGCCGGTGGCACCGAGGCTGACGGCTGCCGGAAAGCCCGCAGCCCCACGGGCTGTGGGGCCACACGAGCGGCTGCCAAAGAGCTTTGCAACGAGGCACGGCTTTCCCTCCTGGCTCTTCGGGCGTGGGAGCTGTCGCCAGAGCCACGGCCCTACCCGAAAATGCTTCGCAGGCTGGCGCGGCGGAGCCACGTGGGAGCCGGTGGCGCCGAGGCTGACGGCTGCCGGAAAGCCCGCAGCCCCACGGGCTGTGGGGCCACGCGAGCAGCTGCCAAAGAGCTTTCCAAGGTGGCACGGCTTTCCCTCCTGGCTCTTCGGGCGTGGGAGCTGTCGCCAGAGCCGCGGCCCTACCGGAAAATGCTTCGCAGGCTGGCGCGGCGGCGCCACGTGGGCGCTGGTGTTGCCGAGGATGACGGCCGCCGGAAAGCCCGCAGCCCCACGGGCTGTGGGGCCACGCGAGCGGCTGCCAAAGAGCTTCCCAACGAGGCACGGCTTTTCCTCCTGGCTCTTCGGGCGTGGGAGCTGTCGCCAGAGCCGCGGCCCTACCGGAAAATGCTTCGCAGGCTGGCGCGGCGGCGCCACGTGGGCGCTGGTGTTGCCGAGGATGACGGCCGCAGGAAAGCCCGCAGCCCCACGGGCTGTGGGGCCACGCGAGCGGCTGCCAAAGAGCTTTCCAACGAGGCACGGCTTTCCCTCCTGGCTCTTCGGGCGTGGGAGCTGTCGCCGAGCCGCGGCCCTACCGGAAAATGCTTCGCAGGCTGGCGCGGTGGCGCCACGTGGGCACTGGTGTCGCCGAGGCTGACGGCCGCCAGAAAGCCCGCAGCCCCACGGGCTGTGGGGCCACGCGAGCGGCTGCCAAAGAGCTTTCCAAGGAGGCACGGCTTTCCCTCCTGGCTCTTCGGGCGTGGGAGCTGTCACCAGAGCCGCGGCCCTACCCGAAAATGCTTCGCAGGCTGGCGCGGCGGCGCCACGTGGGCACTGGTGTCGCCGAGGCTGACGGCCGCCGGAAAGCCCGCAGCCCCACCGGGCTGTGGGGCCACGCGAGCGGCTGCCAAAGAGCTTTCCAACGAGGCACGGCTTTCCCTCCTGGCCCTTCGGGCGTGGGAGCTGTCGCCAGAGCCGCGGCCCTACCGGAAAATGCTTTGCAGGCTCGCGCGGCGGCGCCACGTGGGCACTTGTGTCTCCGAGGATGACGGCCGCAGGAAAGCCCGCAGCCCCACGGGCTGTGGGGCCACGCGAGCAGCTGCCAAAGAGCTTTCCAACAAGGCACGGCTTTCCCTCCTGGCTCTTCGGGCGTGGGAGCTGTCGCCAGAGCCGCGGCCCTATCGGAAAATGCTTCGCAGGCTGGCGCGGCGGCGCCACGTGGGCGCTGGTGTTGCCGAGGATGACGGCCGCCGGAAAGCCCGCAGCCCCACGGGCTGTGGGGCCACGTGAGCGGCTGCCAAAGAGCTTTCCAACGTGGCACGGCTTTTCCTCCTGGCTCTTCGGGCGTGGGAGCTGTCGCCAGAGCCGCGGCCCTACCGGAAAATGCTTCGCAGGCTGGCGCGGCGGCGCCACGTGGGCGCTGGTGTTGCCGAGGATGACGGCCGCAGGAAAGCCCGCAGCCCCACGGGCTGTGGGGCCACGCGAGCGGCTGCCAAAGAGCTTTCCAAGGAGGCACGGCTTTCCCTCCTGGCTCTTCGGGCGTGGGAGCTGTCGCCAGAGCCGCGGCCCTACCGGAAAATGCTTCGCAGGCTGGCGCGGCGGCGCCACGTGCGCACTGGTGTCGCCGAGGCTGACGGCCGCCAGAAGGCCCGCAGCCCTACGGGCTGTGGGGCCACGCGAGCGGCTGCCAAAGAGCTTTCCAACGAGGCACGGCTTTCCCTCCTGGCTCTTCGGGCGTGGGAGCTGTCGCCAGAGCCGCGGCCCTACCGGAAAATGCTTTGCAGGCTGGCGCGGCGGCGCCACGTGAGAGCCGGTGGCACCGAGGCTGACGGCTGCCAGAAAGCCCGCAGCCCCACGGGCTGTGGGGCCACGCGAGCGGCTGCCAAAGAGCTTTGCAACGAGGCACGGCTTTCCCTCCTGGCTCTTCGGGCGTGGGAGCTGTCGCCAGAGCCGCGGCCCTACCGGAAAATGCTTCGTAGGCTGGCGCAGCGGCACCACGTGGGCAATGGTGTCACCGAGGCTGATGGCCGCCGGAAAGCCCGCAGCCCCAAGGGCTGTGGGGCCACGCGAGCGGCTGCCAAAGAGCTTTCCAACGAGGCACGGCTTTCCCTCCTGGCTCTTCGGGTGTGGGAGCTGTCGCCAGAGCCGCGGCCCTACCGGAAAATGCTTCGCAGGCTGGCGCAGCGGCGCCACGTGGGCGCCGGTGGTGCGGATGCTGAAGGCTGCCGGAAATCCCGCAGCCCCAAGGGCTGTGGGGCCACGCGAGCGGCTGCCAAAGAGCTTTCCAACGAGGCACGGCTTTCCCTCCTGGCTCTTCGGGCGTGGGAGCTGTCGCCAGAGCCGCAGCCCTACCGGAAAATGCTTCGCAGGCTGGCGCCGCGGCGCCACGTGGGCGCTGGTGTCGCCGAGGCTGATGGCCGCCGGAAAGCCCGCAGCCCCACGGGCTGTGGGGCCACGCGAGCGGCTGCCAAAGAGCTTTGCAACGAGGCACGGCTTTCCCTCCTGGCTCTTCGGGCGTGGGAGCTGTCGCCAGAGCCGCGGCCCTACCGGAAAATGCTTCACAGGCTGGCGCGGCGGCACCACGTGGGCAATGGTGTCACCGAGGCTGATGGCCGCCGGAAAGCCCGCAGCCCCACGGGCTGTGGGGCCACGCGAGCGGCTGCCAAAGAGCTTTCCAACGAGGCACGGCTTTCCCTCCTGGCTCTTCGGGCGTGGGAGCTGTCGCCAGAGCCGCGGCCCTACCGGAAAATGCTTAGCAGGCTGGCGCGGCGGCGCCGCTTGGGCACTGGTGTCGCCGAGGCTGACGGCCGCCGGAAAGCCCGCAGCCCCACGGGCTGTGGGGCCACGCGAGCGGCTGCCAAAGAGCTTTCCAACGAGGCACGGCTTTCCCTCCTGGCTCTTCGGGCGTGGGAGCTGTCGCCAGAGCCGCGGCCCTACCGGAAAATGCTTCGCAGGCTGGCGCAGCGGCGCCACGTGGGCGCCGGTGTCGCCGAGGCTGACGGCCGCCGGAAAGCCCGCAGCCCCACGGGCTGTGGGGCCACGCGAGCGGCTGCCAAAGAGCTTTCCAACGAGGCACGGCTTTCCCTCCTGGCTCTTCGGGCGTGGGAGCTGTCACCAGAGCCGCGGCCCTACTGGAAAATGCTTCGCAGGCTGGCGCAGCGGCGCCACGTGGGCACCGGTGGCGCCGAGGCTGACGGCCGCCGGAAAGCCCGCAGCCCCACGGGCTGTGGGGCCACGCGAGCGGCTGCCAAAGAGCTTTCCAACGAGGCACGGCTTTCCCTCCTGGCTCTTCGGGCGTGGGAGCTGTCGCCAGAGCCGCGGCCCTACCGGAAAATGCTTCGCAGGCTGGCGCGGCGGCGGCACGTGGGCACTTGTGTCTCCAAGGATGAAGGCCGCAGGAAAGCCCGCAGCCCCACGGGCTGTGGGGCCACGCGAGCGGCTGCCAACGAGCTTTCCAAGGTGGCACGGCTTTCCCTCCTGGCTCTTCGGGCGTGGGAGCTGTCGCCAGAGCCGCGGCCCTACCGGAAAATGCTTCGCAGGCGGGCGCGGTGGCGCCACGTGGGCACTGGTGTCGCCGAAGCTGACGGCCGCCGGAAAGCCCGCAGCCCTACGGGCTCTGGGGCCACGCGAGCGGCTGCCAAAGAGCTTTCCAACGAGGCACGGCTTTCCCTCCTGGCTCTTCGGGCGTGGGAGCTGTCGCCAGAGCCGCGGCCCTACCGAAAAATGCTTCGCAGGCTGGCGCGGCGGCGCCACGTGGGCACTTGTGTCTCCGAGGATGACGGCCGCAGGAAAGCCCGCAGCCCCACGGGCTGTGGGGCCACGCGAGCGGCTGCCAAAGAGCTTTCCAACGAGGCACGGCTTTCCCTCCTGGCTCTTCGGGCGTGGGAGCTGTCGCCAGAGCCGTGGCCCTACCGGAAAATGCTTCGCAGGCTGGCGCGGGGGCGCCACGTGGGCACTGGTGTCGCCGAGGCTGACGGCCACCAGAAAGCCCGCAGCCCCACGGGCTGTGGGGCCACGCGAGCGGCTGCCAAAGAGCTTTCCAACGAGGCACGGCTTTCCCTCCTGGCTCTTCGGGCGTGGGAGCTGTCGCCAGAGCCGCGGCCCTACCGGAAAATGCTTCGCAGGCTGGCGCGGGGGCGCCGGGTGGGATCCGGTGGCACCGAGGCTGACGGCTGCCGGAAAGCCCGCAGCCCCACGGGCTGTGGGGCCACACGAGCGGCTGCCAAAGAGCTTTCCAACGAGGCACGGCTTTCCCTCCTGGCTCTTCGGGCGTGGGAGGTGTCGCCAGAGCCGCGGCCCTACCGGAAAATGCTTCGCAGGCTGGCGTGGCGGAGCCACGTGGGAGCCGGTGGAGCCGAGGCTGACGGCTGCCGGAAAGCCCGCAGCCCCACGGGCTGTGGGGCCACGCGAGCGGCTGCCAACGAGCTTTCCAAGGTGGCACGGCTTTCCCTCCTGGCTCTTCGGGCGTGGGAGCTGTCGCCAGAGCCGCGGCCCTACCGAAAATCCTTCGCAGGCTGGCGCGGTGGCGCCACGTGGGCACTGGTGTCGCCGAGGCTGACGGCCGCAGGAAAGCCCGCAGCCCTACGGGCTGTGGGGCCACGCGAGCGGCTGCCAAAGAGCTTTCCAACGAGGCACGGCTTTCCCTCCTGGATCTTCGGGCGTGGGAGCTGTCGCCAGAGCCGCGGCCCTACCGAAAAATGCTTCGCAGGCTGGCGCGGCGGCGCCACGTGGGCACTTGTGTCGCCGAGGCTGACGGCCGCCGGAAAGCCCGCAGCCCCACGGGCTGTGGGGCCACGCGAGCGGCTGCCAAAGAGCTTTGCAACGAGGCACGGCTTTCCCTCCTGGCTCTTCGGGCGTGGGAGCTGTCTCCAGAGCCGCGGCCCTACCGGAAAATGCTTCCCAGGCTGGCGCAGCGGCGCCACGTGGGCGCCGGTGGTGCGGATGCTGAAGGCTGCCGGAAATCCCGCAGCCCCACGGGCTGTGGGGCCACGCGAGCGGCTGCCAAAGAGCTTTGCAACGAGGCACGGCTTTCCCTCCTGGCTCTTCGGGCGTGGGAGCTGTCTCCAGAGCCGCGGCCCTACCGGAAAATGCTTCGCAGGCTGGCGCGGCGGCGCCACGTAGGCACTGGTGTCACCGAGGCTGACGGCCGCAGGAAAGCCCACAGCCCCACGGGCTGTGGGGCCACGCGAGCGGCTGCCAAAGAGCTTTCCAACGAGGCACGGCTTTCCCTCCTGGCTCTTCGGGTGTGGGAGCTGTCGCCAGAGCCGCGGCCCTACCGGAAAATGCTTCGCAGGCTGGCGCGGGGGCACCAGGTGGGAGCCGGTGGCACCGAGGCTGAAGGCTGCCGGAAAGCCCGCAGCCCCACGGGCTGTGGGGCCACACGAGCGGCTGCCAAAGAGCTTTCCAACGAGGCACGGCTTTCCCTCCTGGCTCTTCGGGCGTGGGAGGTGTCGCCAGAGCCGCGGCCCGACCCGAAAATGCTTCGCAGGCTGGCGCGGCGGAGCCACGTGGGAGCTGGTGGCGCCGAGGCTGACGTCTGCCGGAAAGCCCGCAGCCCCACGGGCTGTGGGGCCACGCGAGCGGCTGCCAAAGAGCTTTCCAAGGTGGCATGGCTTTCCCTCCTGGCTCTTCGGGCGTGGGAGCTGTCGCCACAGCCGTGACCCTACCGGAAAATGCTTTGCAATCTGGCGCGGCGGCGCCAGGTGGGCGCCGGTGGCGCCGAGGCTGACGGCCGCCGGAAAGCCCGCAGCCCCACGGGCTGTGGGGCCACGCGAGCGGCTGCCAAAGAGCTTTCCAAGGAGGCACGGCTTTCCCTCCTGGCTCTTCGGGCGTGGGAGGTGTCGCCAGAGCCGCGGCCCTACCGGAAAATGCTTTGCAGGCTGGCTCGGCGGCGCCACGTGGGCAATGGTGTCACCGAGGCTGACGGCCGCCGGAAAGCCCGCAGCCCCACGGGCTGTGGGGCCACGCGAGCCGCTGCCAAAGAGCTTTCCAACGAGGCACGGCTTTCCCTCCTGGCTCTTCGGGCGTGGGAGCTGTCGCCACAGCCGCGGCCCTACCGGAAAATGCTTCGCAGGCTGGCGCAGCGGCGCCACGTGGGCACCGGTGGCGCCGAGGCTGACGGCCGCCGGAAAGCCCGCAGCCCCACGGGCTGTGGGGCCACGCGAGCGGCTGCCAAAGAGCTTTCCAACGAGGCACGGCTTTCCCTCCTGGCTCTTCGGGCGTGGGAGCTGTCGCCAGAGTCGCGGCCCTACCGGAAAATGCTTCGCAGGCTGGCGCGGCGGCGCCACGTGGGCACTTGTGTCTCCAAGGATGAAGGCCGCAGGAAAGCCCGCAGCCCCACGGGCTGTGGGGCCACGCGAGCGGCTGCCAAAGAGCTTTCCAACGAGGCACGGCTTTCCCTCCTGGCTCTTCGGGCGTGGGAGCTGTCGCCAGAGCCGTGGCCCTACCGGAAAATGCTTCGCAGGCTGGCGCGGGGGGCGCCACGTGGGCACTGGTGTCGCCGAGGCTGACGGCCACCAGAAAGCCCGCAGCCCCACGGGCTGTGGGGCCACGCGAGCGGCTGCCAAAGAGCTTTCCAACGAGGCACGGCTTTCCCTCCTGGCTCTTCGGGCGTGGGAGCTGTCGCCAGAGCCGCGGCCCTACCGGAAAATGCTTCGCAGGCTGGCGCGGCGGCACCACGTGGGCACTTGTGTCTCCGAGGCTGACGGCCGCCGGAAAGCCCGCAGCCCCACGGGCTGTGGGGCCACGCGAGCGGCTGACAAAGAGCTTTCCAACGAGGCACGGCTTTCCCTCCTGGCTCTTCGGGCGTGGGAGCTGTCGCCAGAGCCGCGGCCCTACCGGAAAATGCTTCGCAGGCTGGCGCGGGGGCGCCGGGTGGGATCCGGTGGCACCGAGGCTGACGGCTGCCGGAAAGCCCGCAGCCCCACGGGCTGTGGGGCCACACGAGCGGCTGCCAAAGAGCTTTCCAACGAGGCACGGCTTTCCCTCCTGGCTCTTCGGGCGTGGGAGGTGTCGCCAGAGCCGCGGCCCTACCCGAAAATGCTTCGCAGGCTGGCGCGGCGGAGCCACGTGGGAGCCGGTGGAGCCGAGGCTGACGGCTGCCGGAAAGCCCGCAGCCCCACGGGCTGTGGGGCCACGCGAGCGGCTGCCAACGAGCTTTCCAAGGTGGCACGGCTTTCCCTCCTGGCTCTTCGGGCGTGGGAGCTGTCGCCAGAGCCGCGGCCCTACCGGAAAATGCTTGGCAGGCTGTCGCGGCGGCGCCACGTGGGCGCTGGTGTTGCCGAGGATGACGGCCGCCAGAAAGCCCGCAGCCCCACGGGCTGTGGGGCCACGCGAGCGGCTGCCAAAGAGCTTCCCAACGAGGCACGGCTTTCCCTCCTGGCTCTTCGGGCGTGGGAGCTGTCGCCAGAGCCGCGGCCCTACCGGAAAATGCTTCACAGGCTGGCGCGGCGGCGCCACGTGGGCGCTGGTGTTGCCGAGGATGACGGCCACAGGAAAGCCCGCAGCCCCACGGGCTGTGGGGCCACGCGAGCGGCTGCCAAAGAGCTTTCCAACGAGGCACGGCTTTCCCTCCTGGCTCTTTGGGCGTGGGAGCTGTCGCCAGAGCCGCGGCCCTACCGAAAATCCTTCGCAGGCTGGCGCGGTGGCGCCACGTGGGCACTGGTGTCGCCGAGGCTGACGGCCGCCAGAAAGCCCGCAGCCCTACGGGCTGTGGGGCCACGCGAGTGGCTGCCAAAGAGCTTTCCAACGAGGCACGGCTTTCCCTCCTGGCTCTTCGGGTGTGGGAGCTGTCGCCAGAGCCGCGGCCCCTACCGAAAAATGCTTCGCAGGCTGGCGCGGCGGCGCCACGTGGGCACTTGTGTCGCCGAGGCTGACGGCCGCCGGAAAGCCCGCAGCCCCACGGGCTGTGGGGCCACGCGAGAGGCTGCCAAAGAGCTTTCCAACGAGGCACGGCTTTCCCTCCTTGCTCTATCGGGCGTGGGAGCTGTCGCCAGAGCCGCGGCCCTACCGGAAAATGCTTCCCAGGCTGGCGCAGCGGCGCCACGTGGGCGCCGGTGGTGCGGATGCTGAAGGGTGCCGGAAATCCCGCAGCCCCACGGACTGTGGGGCCACGCGAGCGGCTGCCAAAGAGCTTTGCAACGAGGCACGGCTTTCCCTCCTGGCTCTTCGGGCGTGGGAGCTGTCACCAGAGCCGCGGCCCTACCGGAAAATGCTTCGCAGGCTGGCGCGGCGGCGCCACGTAGGCACTGGTGTCACCGGAGGCTGACGGCCGCAGGAAAGCCCACAGCCCCACGGGCTGTGGGGCCACGGCGAGCGGCCTGCCAAAGAGCTTTCCAACGAGGCACGGCTTTCCCTCCTGGCTCTTCGGGCGTGGGAGCTGTCGCCAGAGCCGCGGCCCTACCGGAAAATGCTTCGCAGGCTGGCGCGGGGGCACCAGGTGGGAGCCGGTGGCACCGAGGCTGAAGGCTGCCGGAAAGCCCGCAGCCCCACGGGCTGTGGGGCCACACGAGCGGCTGCCAAAGAGCTTTCCAACGAGGCACGGCTTTCCCCTCCTGGCTCTTCGGGGCGAGGGAGCTGTCGCCAGAGCCGCGGCGCCCTACCCGAAAATGCTTCGCAGGCTGGCGCGGCGGAGCCACGTGGGAGCTGGTGGCGCCGAGGCTGACGTCTGCCGGAAAGCCCGCAGCCCCACGGGCTGTGGGGCCACGCGAGCGGGCTGCCAAAGAGCTTTCCAAGGTGGCATGGCTTTCCCTCCTGGCTCTTTCGGGCGTGGGAGGTGTCGCCAGAGCCGCGGCCCTACCGGAAAATGCTTCGCAGGCTGGTGTGGCGGCGCCACGTGGGCGCCGGTGTCGCCGAGGCTGACGGCCGCCGGAAAGCCCGCAGCCCCCACGGGCTGTGGGGCCACGCGAGCGGCTGACAAAGAGCTTCCCAACGAGGCACGGCTTTTCCTCCTGGCTCTTTCGGGCGTGGGAGCTGTCGCCAGAGCCGTGGCCCTACCGGAAAATGCTTTGCAATCTGGCGCGGCGGGCGCCAGGTGGGCGCCGGTGGCGCCGAGGCTGACGGCCACCGGAAAGCCCGCAGCCCCACGGGCTGTGGGGCCACGCGAGCGGCTGCCAAAGAGCTTTCCAACGAGGCACGGCTTTCCCCTCCTGGCTCTTCGGGCGTGGCAGCTGTCGCCAGAGCCGCGGCCCTACCGGAAAATGCTTCGCAGGCTGGCGCCGGCGGTGCCACGTTTGCATTTGTGTCGCCGAGGCTGACGGCCGCCGGAAATCCCGCAGCCCCCACAAGCTGTGGGGGCCACGCGAGCGGCTGCCAAAGAGCTTTCCAACGAGGCACGGCTTTCCCTCCTGGCTCTTCTCGGGCGTGGGAGCTGTCGCCAGAGCCGCGGCCCTACCGGAAAATGGCTTCGCAGGCTGGCGCGGGGGGCGCCGGGTGGGATCCGGTGGCACCGAGGCTGACGGCTGCCGGAAAGCCCGCAGCCCCACGGGCTGTGGGGCCACGCGAGCGGCTGCCAAAGAGCTTTCCAACGAGGCACGGCTTTCCCTCCTGGCTCTTCGGGCGTGGGAGGTGTCGCCAGAGCCGCGGCCCTACCCCGAAAATGCTTCGCAGGCTGGCGCGGCGGAGCCACGTTGGGAGCCGGTGGAGCCGAGGCTGACGGCTGCCGGAAAGCCCGCAGCCCCACGGGCTGTGGGGCCACGCGAGCGGCTGCCAACGAGCTTTCCAAGGTGGCACGGCTTTCCCTCCTGGCTCTTCGGGCGTGGGAGCTGTCGCCAGAGCCGCGGCCCTACCGGAAAATGCTTCGCAGGCTGGCGCGGCAGCGCCACGTAGGCACTGGTGTCACCGAGGCTGACGGCCGCAGGAAAGCCCAACAGCCCCACGGGCTGTGGGGCCACTGCGAGCGGCTGCCAAAGAGCTTTCCAACGAGGCACGGCTTTCCCTCCTGGCTCTTCGGGCGTGGGGAGCTTGTCGCCAGAGCCGCGGCCCTACCGGAAAATGCTTCGCAGGCTGGCGCGGGGGGCACCAGGTGGAGCCGGTGGCACCGAGGCTGAAGGCTGCCGGAAAGCCCGCAGCCCCACGGGCTGTGGGGCCACACGAGCGGCTGCCAAAGAGCTTTCCAACGAGGCACGGCTTTCCCTCCTGGCTCTTCGGGCGTGGGGAGGTGTCGCCAGAGCCGCGGCCCTACCCGAAAAATGCTTCGCAGGCTGGCGCGGCGGAGCCACGTGGGAGCCGGGGGGCGCCGAGGCTGACGTCTGCCGGAAAGCCCGCAGCCCCACGGGCTGTGGGGCCACGCGAGCGGCTGCCAAAGAGCTTTCCAAGGTGGCATGGCTTTCCCTCCTGGCTCTTCGGGCGTGGGAGCTGTCGCCAGAGCCGCGGCCCTACCGGAAAATGCTTCGCAGGCTGGCGCGGGCGGCGCCACGTGGGCGCCGGTGTCGCCGAGGCTGACGGCCGCCGGAAAGCCCGCAGCCCCACGGGCTGTGGGGCCACGCGAGCGGCTGCCAAAGAGCTTCCCAACGAGGCACGGCTTTTCCTCCTGGCTCTTCGGGCGTGGGAGCTGTCGCCAGAGCCGTGGCCCTACCGGAAAATGCTTTGCAATCTGGCCGCGGTGGCGCCAGGTGGGCGCCGGTGGCGCCGAGGCTGACGGCCACCGGAAAGCCCGCAGCCCCACGGGCTGTGGGGCCACGCGAGCGGCTGCCAAAGAGCTTTCCAACGAGGCACGGCTTTCCCTCCTGGCTCTTCGGACGTGGGAGCTGTTGCCAGAGCCGCGGCCCCTACCGAAAAATGCTTCGCAGGCTGGCGCAGCGGCGCCACGTGTGGCACCGGTGGCGCCGAGGCTGACGGCCGCCAGAAAGCCCGCAGCCCCACGGGCTGTGGGGCCACGCGAGCGGCTGCCAAAGAGCTTTCCAACGAGGCACGGCTTTCCCTCCTGGCTCTTCGGGCGTGGGAGCTGTCGCCAGAGCCGCGGGCCCCTACCGGAAAATGCTTCGCAGGCTGGCGTGGCCGGCGCCACGTGGGCACTTGTGTCTCCAAGGATGACGGCCGCAGGAAAGCCCGCAGCCCCACGGGCTGTGGGGCCACGCGAGGCGGCTGCCAAAGAGCTTTCCAAGGAGGCACGGCTTTCCCTCCTGGCTCTTCGGGCGTGGGAGCTGTCGCCAGAGCCGCGGCCCTACCCGGAAAATGCTTCGCAGGCTGGCGCGGTGGCGCCACGTGGGCACTGGTGTCGCCGAGGCTGACGGCCGCCAGAAAGCCCGCAGCCCCACGGGCTCTGGAGCCACGCGAAGCGGCTGCCAAAGAGCTTTCCAACGAGGCACGGCTTTCCCTCCTGGCTCTTCGGGTGTGGGAGCTGTCGCCAGAGCCGCAGCCCTACCGAAAAATGCTTCGCAGGCTGGAGCGGCGGCGCCACGTGGGCACTTGTGTCTCCGAGGATGACGGCCGCAGGAAAGCCCGCAGCCCCACGGGCTGTGGGGCCACGCGAGCGGCTGCCAAAGAGCTTTCCCAACGAGGCACGGCTTTCCCTCCTGGCTCTTCGGGGGCGGGTCGGGAGCTGTCGCCAGAGCCGCGGCCCTACCACGCAAAATGCTTCGCAGGCTGGCGCGGTGGGCGCCACGTGGGCGCTGGTGTTGCCGAGGCTGACGGCCGCCGGAAAGCCCGCAGACCCACGGGCTCTGGGGCCACGCGAGCGGCTGCCAAAGAGCTTCCCAACGAGGCACGGCTTTTCCTCCTGGCTCTTCGGGCGTGGGAGCTGTCGCCAGAGCCGCGGCCCTACCGAAAAATACTTTGCAGGCTGGCGCGGGCGGCGCCCACGTGGGCGCTGGTGTTGCCGAGGATGACGGGCCGCAGGAAAGCCCGCAGCCCCACGGGCTGTGGGGCCACGCGAGCGGCTGCCAAAGAGCTTTCCAAGGAGGCACGGCTTTCCCTCCTGGCTCTTCGGGCGTGGGAGCTGTCGCCAGAGCCGCGGCCCTACCGCAAAATGCTTCGCAGGGCTGGCGCAGCGGCGCCACGTGGGCGCCGGTGTCGCCGAGGCTGACGGCCGCCGGAAAGCCCGCAGCCCCACGGGCTGTGGGGCCACGCGAGCGGCTGCCAAAGAGCTTTCCAACGAGGGCACGGCTTTCCCTCCTGGCTCTTCGGGTGTGGGAGCTGTCGCCAGAGCCGCAGCCCTACCGAAAAAATGCTTCGCAGGCTGGAGCGGCGGCGCCACCGTGGGCAGTTGTGTCTCCGAGGATGACGGGCCGCAGGAAAGCCCACAGCCCCACGGGCTTGTGGGGCCACGCGAGCGGCTGCCAAAGAGCTTTCCAACGAGGCACGGCTTTCCCTCCTGGCTCTTCGGGCGTGGGAGCTTTCACCAGAGCCTTGGCCCTACCGGAAAATGCTTCGCAGGCTGCCGTGGGGGGCGCCACGTGGGCACTGGTGTCGCCGAGGCTGACGGCTGCCGAAAATCCCGCAGCCCCACGGGCTGTGGGGCCACGCGAGCAGCTGCCAAAGAGCTTTCCAAGGTGGCACGGCTTTCCCTCCTGGCTCTTCGGGCGTGGGAGCTGTCGCCAGAGCCGCGGCCCTACCGGAAAATGCTTCGCAGGCTGGCGCGGCGGGCGCCACGTGGGCGCTGGTGTTGCTGAGGATGACGGCCGCCGGAAAGCCCGCAGCCCCACGGGCTGTGGGGCCACGCGAGCGGCTGCCAAAGAGCTTCCCAACGAGGCACGGCTTTTCCTCCTGGCTCTTCGGGCGTGGGAGCTGTCGCCAGAGCCGCGGCCCTACCGGAAAATGCTTCGCAGGCTGGCGCAGCGGCGCCACGTGGGCGCTGGTGTTGCCGAGGATGACGGCCCGCAGGAAAGCCCGCAGCCCCCACGGGCTGTGGGGGCCACGCGAGCGGCTGCCAAAGAGCTTTCCAACGAGGCACGGCTTTCCCTCCTGGCTCTTCGGGCGTGGGAGCTGTCGCCGAGCCGCGGCCCCTACCGGAAAATGCTTCGCAGGCTGGCGCGGGTGGCGCCACGTGGGCACTGGTGTCGCCGAGGCTGACGGCCGCCAGAAAGCCCGCAGCCCTACGGGCTCTGGGGCCACGCGAGCGGCTGCCAAAAGAGCTTTCCAACGAGGCACGGCTTTTCCCTCCTGGCTCTTTGGGTGTGTGAGCTGTCGCCAGAGCCGCGGACCTACCGAAAAATGCTTCGCAGGCTGGGCGCGCGCGGCGCCACGTGGGCACTTGTGTCGCCGAGGCTGACGGCCGCCGGAAAGCCCGCAGCCCCACGGGCTGTGGGGCCACGCGAGCGGCTGCCAAAGAGCTTTCCAACGAGGCACGGCTTTCCCCTCCTGGCTCTTCGGGCGTGGGAGCTGTCGCCAGAGCCGCGGCCCTACCGGAAAATGCTTTGCAGGCTGGCGCGGCGGCGCCACGTGGGAGCCGGTGGCACCGAGGCTGACGGCTGCCGGAAAGCCCGCAGCCCCACGGGCTGTGGGGCCACGCGAGCGGCTGCCAAAGAGCTTTCCAACGAGGCACGGCTTTCCCTCCTGGCTCTTTGGGCGTGGGAGGTGTCGCCAGAGCCGCGGCCCTACCCCGAAAATGCTTCGCAGGCTGGCGCAGCGGCGCCACGTGGGCGCCGGTGTCGCCGAGGCTGACGGCCGCCGGAAAGCCCGCAGCCCCACGGGCTGTGGGGCCACGCGAGCGGCTGCCAAAGAGCTTTCCAACGAGGCACGGCTTTCCCTCCTGGCTCTTCGGGCGTGGGGAGCTGTCGCCAGAGCCGCGGCCCTACCGGAAAAATGCTTCGCAGGCTCGCGCGGGCGGCGCCACGTGGGCGCCGGTGGTGCGGATGCTGAAGGCTGCCGGAAATCCCCGCAGCCCCACGGGCTGTGGGGCCACGCGAGCGGCTGCCAAAGAGCTTTGCAACGAGGCAAGGCTTTCCCTCCTGGCTCTTCGGGCGTGTGGGAGCTGTCACCAGAGCCGCGGCCCTACCGGAAAATGCTTTGCAGGCTGGAGCGGCGGCGCCACGTAGGCACTGGTGTCACCGAGGCTGACGGCCGCAGGAAAGCCCGCAGCCCCACGGGCTGTGGGGCCACGCGAGCGGCTGCCAAAGAGCTTTCCAACGAGGCACGGCTTTCCCTCCTGGCTCTTCGGGCGTGGGAGCTGTCGCCAGAGCCCGCGGCCCTACCGGAAAAATGCTTCGCAGGCTGGCGCGGGGGCACCAGGTTGGGAGCCGGTGGCACCGAGGCTGAAGGCTGCCGGAAAGCCCGCAGCCCCACGGGCTGTGGGGCCACACGAGCGGCTGCCAAAGAGCTTTCCAACGAGGCACGGCTTTCCCTCCTGGCTCTTCGGGCGTGGGAGGTGTCGCCAGAGCCGCGGCCCTACCCGAAAATGCTTCGCAGGCTGGCGCGGCGGAGCCACGTGGGAGCCGGTGGCGCCGAGGCTGACGGCTGCCGGAAAGCCCGCAGCCCCACGGTCTGTGGGGCCACGCGAGCGGCTGCCAAAGAGCTTTCCAAGGTGGCACGGCTTTCCCCTCCTGGCTCTTCGGGCGTGGGAGCTGTCGCCAGAGCCGCCGGGCCCTACCGGAAAATGCTTCGCAGGCTGGCGCGGCGGCGGCGCCACGTGGGCGCCGGTGTCGCCCGAGGGCTGACGGCCGCCGGAAAGCCCGCAGCCCCCACGGGCTGTGGGGCCACACGAGCGGCTGACAAAGAGGCTTCCCAACGAGGCACGGCTTTTCCTCCTGGCTCTTCGGGCGTGGGAGCTGTCGCCAGAGCCGCGGCCCTACCGGAAAATGCTTTGCAGGCTGGTGCGGCGGTGCCACGTTTGCATTTGTGTCGCCGAGGCTGACGGCCGCCGGAAATGGAAATCCCGCAGCCCCACGGGCTGTGGGGGCCACGCGAGCGGCTGCCAAAGAGCTTTCCAACGAGGCACGGCTTTCCCTCCTGGCTCTTCGGGCGTGGGAGCTGTCGCCAGAGCCGCGGCCCTACCGGGAAAAATGCTTCGCAGGCTGGCGCGGCGGCGCCACGTGGGCGCTGGTGTTGCCGAGGATGACGGCCGCCAGAAAGCCCGCAGCCCCACGGGGCTGTGGGGCCACGCGAGCGGCTGCCAAAGAGCTTCCCAACGAGGCACGGCTTTTCCTCCTGGCTCTTCGGGCGTGGGAGCTGTCGCCAGAGCCGCGGCCCTACCCGGAAAATGCTTCGCAGGCTGGCGCGGCGGCGCCACGTGGGCGCTGGTGTTGCCGAGGATGACGGCCGCAGGAAAGCCCGCAGCCCCACGGGCTGTGGGGCCACGCGAGCGGCTGCCAAAGAGCTTTCCAACGAGGCACGGCTTTCCCTCCTGGCTCTTCGGGCGTGGGAGCTGTCGCCAGAGCCGCGGCCCTACCGGAAAATGCTTCGCAGGCTGGCACGGTGGCGCCACGTGGGCACTGGTGTCGCCGAGGCTGACGGCCGCCAGAAAGCCCGCAGCCCCACGGGCTGTGGGGCCACGCGAGCGGCTGCCAAAGAGCTTTCCAAGGAGGCACGGCTTTCCCTCCTGGCTCTTCGGGCGTGGGAGCTGTCACCAGAGCCGCGGCCCTAGCGGAAAATGCTTCGCAGGCTGGCGCGGCGGCGCCACGTGGGGCACCTGTGTCTCCGAGGATGACGGCCGCAGGAAAGCCCGCAGCCCCACGGGCTGTGGGGCCACGCGAGCGGCTGCCAAAGAGCTTTCCAACGAGGCACGGCTTTCCCTCCTGGCTCTTCGGGGCGTGGGAGCTGTCGCCAGAGCCGCGGCCCCTATCGGAA
>NW_026529909.1:0-31315 GCF_028500815.1 Rissa tridactyla
TCCCCCGCCCAAAGAGCCAGCAGGGAAAACTATGCCTTGTTCTAAAGCTCTTTGGGAACCACTTGCGTAGCCCCACAGACCTGGGGGCTGCGGGCTTTCCTGCTGCCTTCAGCCTCGAAGCCACCCTTTCCCTCTTGGTGCCGCGCCAGGCACAAAAATGGCCATACGGCTGGAGATGGGTCCCCCGCCCAAAGAGCCAGCAGGGAAAACTATGCCTTGTTCTAAAGCTCTTTGGGAACCGCTTGCGTAGCCCCACAGACCTGGGGGCTGCAGGCTTTCCTGCTGTCTTCAGCCTCAAAGCCACCCTTTCCCACTTGGCGCCGCATCAGGCACAAAAATGGCCTATGGCTGGAGATTGGTCCCATGCTCAAAGAGCCAGCAGGGAAAACTATGCCTTGTTCTAAAGCTCTTTGGGAACCGCTTGCGTAGCCCCACAGACCTGGGGGCTGCGGGCTTTCCTGCTGCATTCAGCCTCCACACCACCCTTTCCCACTTGGCGCCCTATCAGGCACAGAAATGGCCTATGGCTGGAGATGGGTCCCCCGCCCAAAGAGACAGCAGGGAAAATTATGCCTTGTTCTAAAGCTCTTTGGGAACTGCTTGCGTAGTCCCACAGACCTGGGGGGCTGCGGGCTTTCCTGCTGCCTTCAGCCTCAAAACCACCCTTTCCCACTACGCACCGCGCTAGGCATAGAAATAGCCATACGACTGGAGATGGGTCCCCCGCCCAAAGAGCCAGCAGGGAAAACTATGCCTTGTTCTAAAGCTCTTTGGGAACCGCTTGCATAGCCCCACAGACCTGGGGGCTGCAGGCTTTCCTGCTGCCTTCAGCCTCGACAGCACCCTTTCCCACTTGGCGCCGCGCCAGGCACAAAAACGGCCTATGGCTGGAGATGGGTCCCCCGCCCAGAGAGCCAGCAGGGAAAATTATGCCTTGTTCTAAAGCTCTTTGAGAACTGCTTGCGTAGCCCCAGAGACCTGGGGGGCTGCAGGCTTTCCTGCTGCCTTCAGCCTCAAAGCCACCCTTTCCCACTTGGCGCCGCGCCAGGCACAAAAATGGCCTATGGCTGGAGATGGGTCCCATGCCCAAAGAGCCAGCAGGGAAAACTATGCCTTGTTCTAAAGCTCTTTGGGAACCGCTTGCTTGGCCCCACAGACCTGGGGGTGCAGGCTTTGCTGCTGCCTTCAGCCTCAAAACCACCCTTTCCCACTTGGCGCCGCCGCCAGGCACAAAATGGCCATACGGCTGGAGATGGGTCCCCCGCCCAAAGAGCCAGCAGGGAAAACTATGCCTTGTTCTAAAGCTCTTTGGGAACCGCTTGCATAGCCCCACAGACCTGGGGGCTGCAGGTTTTGCTGCTGCCTTCAGCCTCGACAGCACCCTTTCCCACTTGGCGCCGCGCCAGGCACAAAAATGGCCTATGGCTGGAGATGGGTCCCCCGCCCAGAGAGCCAGCAGGGAAAATTATGCCTTGTTCTAAAGCTCTTTGGGAACTGCTTGCGTAGCCCCAGAGACCTGGGGGCTGCAGGCTTTCCTGCTGCCTTCAGCCTCAAAGCCACCCTTTCCCACTTGGCGCCGCGCCAGGCACAAAAATGGCCTATGGCTGGAGATGGGTCCCATGCCCAAAGAGCCAGCAGGGAAAACTATGCCTTGTTCTAAAGCTCTTTGGGAACCGCTTGCTTGGCCCCACAGACCTGGGGGCTGCAGGCTTTGCTGCTGCCTTCAGCCTCAAAACCACCCTTTCCCACTTGGCGCCGCGCCAGGCACAAAAATGGCCATACGGCTGGAGATGGGTCCCCCGCCCAAAGAGCCAGCAGGGAAAACTATGCCTTGTTCTAAAGCTCTTTGGGAAACGCTTGCGTAGCCCCACAGACCTGGGGGCTGCGGGCTTTCCTGCTGCCTTCAGCGTCAAAACCACCCTTTACCACTACGCACCGCGCCAGGCACAAAAATGGCCATACGGCTGGAAATGGGTCCCCCGTCCAAAGAGCCAGCAGGGAAAACTATGCCTTCTTCTAAAGCTCTTTGGGAACCGCTTGCGTAGCCCCACAGACCTGGGGGCTGCAGGCTTTCCTGCTGCCTTCAACCTCAAAGCCACCCTTTCCCACTTGGCGCCCTATCAGGCACAAAAATGGCCTATGGATGGAGATGGGTCCCATGCCCAAAGAGCCAGCAGGGAAAACTATGCCTTGTTCTAAAGCTCTTTGGGAACCGCTTGCTTGGCCCCACAGACCTGGGGGCTGCAGGCTTTCCTCCTGCATTCAGCCTCAAAACCACCCTTTCCCACTACGCACCGCGCCAGGCACAAAAATGGCCATACGGCTGGAGATGGGTCCCACGCCCAAAGAGCCAGCAGTGAAAACTATGCCTTGTTCTAAAGCTCTTTGGGAACCGCTTGCGTAGCCACACAGACCTGGGGGCTGCGGGCTTTCCTGCTGCCTTCAGCCTCGACACCACCCTTTCCCACTTGGCGCCGCGCCAGGCACAAAAATGGCCATACGGCTGGAGATGGGTCCCCCGCCCAAAGAGCCAGCAGGGAAAACTATGCCTTGTTCTAAAGCTCTTTGGGAACCGCTTGCATAGCCCCAAAGACCTGGGGGCTGCAGGCTCTCCTGCTGCCTTCAGCCTCAAAGCCACCCTTTCCCACTTGGCGCCGCGCTAGGCACAAAAATGGTCTATGGCTGGAGATGGGTCCCCCGCCCAAAGAGCCAGCAGGGAAAACTATGCCTTGTTCTAAAGCTCTTTGGGAACCGCTTGCGTAGCCGCACAGACCTGGGGGCTGCAGGCTTTCCTGCTGCCTTCAGCCTCAAAGCCACCCTTTCCCACTACGCACCGCGCCAGGCACAAAAATGGCCTATGGCTGGAGATGGGTCCCATGCCCAAAGACCCAGCAAGGAAAACTATGCCTTGTTCTAAAGCTCTTTGGGAACCGCTTGCGTAGCCCCACAGACCTGGGGGCTGCAGGCTTTCCTGCTGCCTTCAGCCTCAAAGCCACCCTTTCCCACTTGGCGTCGCGCTAGGCACAAATTGGCCATACGGCTGGAGATGGGTCCCCCGCCCAAAGAGCCAGCAGGGAAAACTATGCCTTGTTCTAAAGCTCTTTAGGAACCACTTGCGTAGCCCCACAGACCTGGGGGCTGCAGGCTTTCCTGCTGCCTTCAGACTCGACACCACCCTTTCCCACTTGGCGCCGCGCCAGGCACAAAAATGGCCATACGGCTGGAGATGGGTCCCCCGCCCAAAGAGCCAGCAGGGAAAATTATGCCTTGTTCTAAAGCTCTTTGGGAACCGCTTGCATAGCCCCACAGACCTGGGGGCTGCAGGCTTTCCTGCTGCCTTCAGACTCGACACCACCCTTTCCCACTTGGCACCGCACCAGGCAGAAAAATGGCCTATGTCTGGAGATGGGTCCCATGCCCAAAGAGCCAGCAGGGAAAACTATGCCTTGTTCTGAAGCACTTTGGGAACCGCTTGCGTAGCCGCACAGACCTGGCGCTGCAGGCTTTCCTGCTGCCTTCAGCCTCAAAGCCACCCTTTCCCACTTGGCGCCCTATCAGGCACAAAAATGGCCTATGGCTGGAGATGGGTCCCATGCCCAAAGAGCCATCAGGGAAAACTATGCCTTGTTCTAAAGCTCTTTGGGAACCGCTTGCTTGGCCCCACAGACCTGGGGGCTGCAGGCTTTCCTGCTGCCTTCAGCCTCAAAACCACCCTTTCCCACTACGCACTGCGCCAGGCACAAAAATGGCCATACGGCTGGAGATGGGTCCCATGCCCAAAGAGCCAGCAGGGAAAACTATGCCTTGTTCTAAAGCTCTTTGGGAACCGCTTGCGTAGCACCACAGACCTGGGGGCTGCGGGCTCTCCTGCTGCCTTCAGCCTCGACACCACCCTTTCCCACTTGGCGCCGCGCCAGGCACAAAAATGGCCATACGGCTGGAGATGGGTCCCCCGCCCAAAGAGCCAGCAGGGAAAACTATGCCTTGTTCTAAAGCTCTTTGGGAACCGCTTGCGTAGCCCCACAGACCTGGGGGCTTCGGGCTTTGCTGCTGCCTTCAGCCTCGACACCACCCTTTCCCACTTGGCGCCGGGCCAGGCACAAAAATGGCCTATGGCTGGAGATGGGTCCCATGCCCAAAGAGCCAGCAAGGAAAACTATGCCTTCTTCTAAAGCTCTTTGGGAACCGCTTGCGTAGCCCCACAGACCTGGGGGCTGCGGGCTTTCCTGCTGCCTTCAGCCTCAAAGCCACCCTTTCCCACTACGCACCGCGCCAGGCACAAAAATGGCCTATGGCTGGAGATGGGTCCCATGCCCAAAGAGCCATCACGGAAAACTATGCCTTGTTCTAAAGCTCTTTGGGAACAGCTTCCTTGGCCCCACAGAGCTGTGGGCTGCAGGCTTTCCTGCTGCCTTCAGCCTCAAAACCACCCTTTCACACTACGCACCGCGCCAGGCACAAAAATGGCCATACGGCTGGAGATGGGTCCCCCGCCCAAAGAGCCAGCAGGGAAAACTATGCCTTGTTCTAAAGCTCTTTGGGAACCGCTTGCGTAGCCCCACAGACCTGGGGGCTGTGGGCTTTCCTGCTGCCTTCAGCCTCGACACCACCCTTTCCCACTTGGCGCCGGGCCAGGCACAAAAATGGCCATACGGCTGGAGATGGGTCCCATGCCCAAAGAGCCAGCAGGGAAAACTATGCCTTGTTCTAAAGCTCTTTGGGAACCGCTTGCGTAGCCCCACAGACCTGGGGGCTGCAGGCTTTCCTGCTGCCTTCAGCCTCAAAGCCACCCTTTCCCACTTGGCGCCGCGCCAGGCACAAAAATGGCCTATGGCTGGATATGGGTCCCCCGCCCAAAGAGCCAGCAGGGAAAACTATGCCTTGTTCTAAAGCTCTTTGGGAAACGCTTGCGTAGCCCCACAGACCTGGGGGCTGCGGGCTTTCCTGCTGCCTTCAGCCTCAACACCACCCTTTCCCACTTGGCACTGCGCCAGGCACAAAAATGGCCTATGGCTGGAGATGGGTCCCCGGCCCAGAGAGCCAGCAGGGAAGACTATGCCTTGTTCTAAAGCTCTTTGGGAACCGCTTGCGTAGCCCCACAGACCTGGGGGCTGCAGACTTTCCTGCTGCCTTCAGCCTCAAAGCCACCCTTTCCCACTACGCACCGCGCCAGGCACAAAAATGGCCATACGGCTGGAGATGGGTCCCCCGCCCAAAGAGCCAGCAGGGAAAACTATGCCTTGTTCTAAAGCTCTTTGGGAACCGCTTGCGTAGCCCCACAGACCTGGGGGCTGCGGGCTTTCCTGCTGCCTTCAGCCTCAAAACCACCCTTTCCCACTTGGCGCCGCGCCAGGCACAAAAATGGCCATACGGCTGGAGATGGGTCCCATGCCCAAAGAGCCAGCAAGGAAAACTATGCCTTCTTCTAAAGCTCTTTGGGAACCGCTTGCGTAGCCCCACAGACCTGGGGGCTGCGGGCTTTCCTGCTGCCTTCAGCCTCAAAGCCACCCTTTCCCACTACGCACCGCGCCAGGCACAAAAATGGCCTATGGCTGGAGATGGGTCCCATGCCCAAAGAGCCATCACGGAAAACTATGCCTTGTTCTAAAGCTCTTTGGGAACCGCTTGCGTAGCCCCACAGACCTGGGGGCTGCAGGCTTTCCTGCTGCCTTCAGCCTCAAAACCACCCTTTCACACTACGCACCGCGCCAGGCACAAAAATGGCCATACGGCTGGAGATGGGTCCCCCGCCCAAAGAGCCAGCAGGGAAAACTATGCCTTGTTCTAAAGCTCTTTGGGAACCGCTTGCGTAGCCCCACAGACCTGGGGGCTGTGGGCTTTCCTGCTGCCTTCAGCCTCGACACCACCCTTTCCCACTTGGCGCCGGGCCAGGCACAAAAATGGCCATACGGCTGGAGATGGGTCCCCCGCCCAAAGAGACAGCAGGGAAAACTATGCCTTGTTCTAAAGCTCTTTGGGAACCGCTTGCGTAGCCCCACAGACCTGGGGGCTGCAGGCTTTCCTGCTGCCTTCAGCCTCAAAGCCACCCTTTCCCACTTGGCGCCGCGCCAGGCACAAAAATGGCCTATGGCTGGAGATGGGTCCCCCGCCCAAAGAGCCAGCAGGGAAAACTATGCCTTGTTCTAAAGCTCTTTGGGAAACGCTTGCGTAGCCCCACAGACCTGGGGGCTGCGGGCTTTCCTGCTGCCTTCAGCCTCAACACCACCCTTTCCCACTTGGCACTGCGCCAGGCACAAAAATGGCCTATGGCTGGAGATGGGTCCCCGGCCCAGAGAGCCAGCAGGGAAGACTATGCCTTGTTCTAAAGCTCTTTGGGAACCGCTTGCGTAGCCCCACAGACCTGGGGGCTGCAGACTTTCCTGCTGCCTTCAGCCTCAAAGCCACCCTTTCCCATTTGGCGCCGCGCTAGGCACAAAAATGGCCATACGGCTGGAGATGGGTCCCCCGCCCAAAGAGCCAGCAGGGAAAACTATGCCTTGTTCTAAAGCTCTTTGGGAACCGCTTGCGTAGCCCCACAGACCTGGGGGCTGCAGGCTTTCCTGCTGCCTTCAGCCTCAAAGCCACCCTTTCCCACTTGGCGCCGCGCCAGGCACAAAAATGGCCATACGGCTGGAGATGGGTCCCATGCCCAAAGAGCCAGCAGGGAAAACTATGCCTTGTTCTAAAGCTCTTTGGGAACCGCTTGTGTAGCCCCACAGACCTGGGGGCTGCAGGCTTTCCTGCTGCCTTCAACCTCGACACCACCCTTTCCCACTTGGCGTCGCGCCAGGCACAAAAATGGCCTATGGCTGGAGATGGGTCCCATGCCCAAAGAGCCAGCAGGGAAAACTATGCCTTGTTCTAAAGCTCTTTGGGAACCGCTTGCGTAGCCCCACAGACCTGGGGGCTGCGGGCTTTCCTGCTCCCTTCAGCCTCGACAACACCCTTTCCCACTTGGCGTCGCGCCAGGCACAAAAATGGCCTATGGCTGGAGATGGGTCTCCCGCCCAAAGAGCCAGTAGGGAAAACTATGCCTTGTTCTAAAGCTCTTTGGGAACCGCTTGCGTAGCCCCACAGACCTGGGGGCTGCGGGCTTTCCTGCTGCCTTCAGCGTCAAAGCCACCCTTTCCCACTTGGTGTCGTGCCAGGCACAAAAATGGCTATATGTCTGCAGATGGGTCCCCCGCCCAAAGAGCCAGCAGGGAAAACTATGCCTTGTTCTAAAGCTCTTTGGGAACCGCTTGCGTAGCCCCACAGACCTGGGGGCTGCGGGCTTTGCTGCTGCCTTCAGCCTCGACACCACCCTTTCCCACTTGGCGCCGCGCCAGGCACAAAAATGGCCATACGGCTGGAGATGGGTCCCCCGCCCAAAGAGCCAGCAGGGAAAATTATGCCTTGTTCTAAAGCTCTTTGGGAACCGCTTGCGTAGCCCCACAGACCTGGGGGCTGCGGGCTTTGCTGCTGCCTTCAGCCTCAAAGCCACCCTTTCCCACTTGGCGCCGGGCCAGGCACAAAAATTGCCATACGGCTGGAGATGGGTCCCATGCCAAAAGAGCCAGCAGGGAAGACTATGCCTTGTTCTAAAGCTCTTTGGGAACCGCTTGCGTAGCCCCACAGACCTGGGGGTTGCGGGCTTTCCTGCTTCCTTCAGCCTCAAAACCACCCTTTCCCACTACGCACCGCGCCAGGCACAAAAATGGCCATACGATTGGAGATGGGTCCCCCGCCCAAAGAGCCAGCAGGGAAAACTATGCCTTGTTCTAAAGCTCTTTGGGAACCGCTTGCGTAGCCCCACAGACCTGGGGGCTGCAGGCTTTCCTGCTGCCTTCAGACTCGACACCACCCATTCCCACTTGGGGCCGCGCCAGGCACAAAAATGGCCATACGGCTGGAGATGGGTCCCCCGCCCAAAGAACAAGCAGGGAAAACTATGATTTGTTCTAAAGCTCTTTGGGAACCGCTTGCGTAGCCCCACAGACCTGGGGGCTGCAGGCTTTCCTGCTGCCTTCAGCCTCGACACCACCCTTTCCCACTGGGCGCCGCACCAGGCACAAAAATGGCCATACGGCTGGAGATGGGTCCCCCGCCCAAGGAGCCAGCACGGAAAACTATGCCTTGTTCTAAAGCTCTTTGGGAACCGCTTGCGTAGCCCCACAGACCTGGGGGCTGCAGGCTTTCCTGCTGCCTTCAACCTCGACACCACCCTTTCCCACTTGGCGTCGCGCCAGGCACAAAAATGGCCTATGGCTGGAGATGGGTCCCCCGCCCAAAGAGCCAGCAGGGAAAACTATGCCTTGTTCTAAAGCTCTTTGGGAACCGCTTGCGTAGCCCCACACACCTGGGGGCTGTGGGCTTTCCTTCTGCCTTCATGTTCGACAACACCCTTTCCCACTTGGCGCCGCGCCAGGCACAAAAATGGCCATACGGCTGGAGATGGGTCCCCCGCCCAAAGAGCCAGCAGGGAAAACTATGCCTTGTTCTAAAGCTCTTTGGGAACCGCTTGCGTAGCCCCACAGACGTGGGGGCTGCAGGCTTTCCTGCTGCCTTCAGGCTCGACAGCACCCTTTCCCACTTGGCACTGCGCCAGGCACAAAAATGGCCTATGGCTGGAGATGGGTCCCCCGCCCAAAGAACAAGCAGCGGAAACTATGCCTTGTTCTAAAGCTCTTTGGGAACCGTTTGCATAGCCTAAGAGACTTGGGGGCTGCAGACTTTCCTGCTGCCTTCAGCCTCAAAGCCACCCTTTCCCACTTGGCGCCGCGCCAGGCACAAAAATGGCCATACGGCTGGAGATGGGTCCCCCGCCCAAAGAGCCAGCAGGGAAAACTATGCCTTGTTCTAAAGCTCTTTGGGAACCGCTTGCGTAGCCCCACAGACCTGGGGGCTTCGGGCTTTGCTGCTGCCTTCAGCCTCGACACCACCCTTTCCCACTTGGCGCCGGGCCAGGCACAAAAATGGCCTATGGCTGGAGATGGGTCCCATGCCCAAAGAGCCAGCAAGGAAAACTATGCCTTCTTCTAAAGCTCTTTGGGAACCGCTTGCGTAGCCCCACAGACCTGGGGGCTGCGGGCTTTCCTGCTGCCTTCAGCCTCAAAGCCACCCTTTCCCACTACGCACCGCGCCAGGCACAAAAATGGCCTATGGCTGGAGATGGGTCCCATGCCCAAAGAGCCATCACGGAAAACTATGCCTTGTTCTAAAGCTCTTTGGGAACAGCTTCCTTGGCCCCACAGAGCTGTGGGCTGCAGGCTTTCCTGCTGCCTTCAGCCTCAAAACCACCCTTTCACACTACGCACCGCGCCAGGCACAAAAATGGCCATACGGCTGGAGATGGGTCCCCCGCCCAAAGAGCCAGCAGGGAAAACTATGCCTTGTTCTAAAGCTCTTTGGGAACCGCTTGCGTAGCCCCACAGACCTGGGGGCTGTGGGCTTTCCTGCTGCCTTCAGCCTCGACACCACCCTTTCCCACTTGGCGCCGGGCCAGGCACAAAAATGGCCATACGGCTGGAGATGGGTCCCCCGCCCAAAGAGCCAGCAGGGAAAACTATGCCTTGTTCTAAAGCTCTTTGGGAACCGCTTGCGTAGCCCCACAGACCTGGGGGCTGCAGGCTTTCCTGCTGCCTTCAGCCTCAAAGCCACCCTTTCCCACTTGGCGCCGCGCCAGGCACAAAAATGGCCTATGGCTGGATATGGGTCCCCCGCCCAAAGAGGCAGCAGGGAAAACTATGCCTTGTTCTAAAGCTCTTTGGGAAACGCTTGCGTAGCCCCACAGACCTGGGGGCTGCGGGCTTTCCTGCTGCCTTCAGCCTCAACACCACCCTTTCCCACTTGGCACTGCGCCAGGCACAAAAATGGCCTATGGCTGGAGATGGGTCCCCCGCCCAAAGAGCCAGCAGGGAAAACTATGCCTTGCTCTGAAGCTCTTTGGGAACCGCTTGCGTAGCCACACAGACCTTAGGGCTGCAGGCTTTGCTCCTGCCTTCAGCCTCAAAGCCACCCTTTCCCACTTGGCACCGCGCCAGGCACAAAAATGGCCATACGGCTGGAGATGGGTCCCCCGCCCAAAGAGCCAGCAGGGAAAACTATGCCTTGTTCTAAAGCTCTTTGGGAACCGCTTGCGTAGCCCCACAGACCTGGGGGCTGCGGGCTTTCCTGCTGCCTTCAGCCTCAAAACCACCCTTTCCCACTTGGCGCCGCGCCAGGCACAAAAATGGCCATACGGCTGGAGATGGGTCCCATGCCCAAAGAGCCAGCAAGGAAAACTATGCCTTCTTCTAAAGCTCTTTGGGAACCGCTTGCGTAGCCCCACAGACCTGGGGGCTGCGGGCTTTCCTGCTGCCTTCAGCCTCAAAGCCACCCTTTCCCACTACGCACCGCGCCAGGCACAAAAATGGCCTATGGCTGGAGATGGGTCCCATGCCCAAAGAGCCATCACGGAAAACTATGCCTTGTTCTAAAGCTCTTTGGGAACAGCTTCCTTGGCCCCACAGAGCTGTGGGCTGCAGGCTTTCCTGCTGCCTTCAGCCTCAAAACCACCCTTTCACACTACGCACCGCGCCAGGCACAAAAATGGCCATACGGCTGGAGATGGGTCCCCCGCCCAAAGAGCCAGCAGGGAAAACTATGCCTTGTTCTAAAGCTCTTTGGGAACCGCTTGCGTAGCCCCACAGACCTGGGGGCTGCAGGCTTTCCTGCTGCCTTCAGCCTCAAAGCCACCCTTTCCCACTTGGCGCCGCGCCAGGCACAAAAATGGCCTATGGCTGGATATGGGTCCCCCGCCCAAAGAGCCAGCAGGGAAAACTATGCCTTGTTCTAAAGCTCTTTGGGAAACGCTTGCGTAGCCCCACAGACCTGGGGGCTGCGGGCTTTCCTGCTGCCTTCAGCCTCAACACCACCCTTTCCCACTTGGCACTGCGCCAGGCACAAAAATGGCCTATGGCTGGAGATGGGTCCCCGGCCCAGAGAGCCAGCAGGGAAGACTATGCCTTGTTCTAAAGCTCTTTGGGAACCGCTTGCGTAGCCCCACAGACCTGGGGGCTGCAGACTTTCCTGCTGCCTTCAGCCTCAAAGCCACCCTTTCCCATTTGGCGCCGCGCTAGGCACAAAAATGGCCATACGATTGGAGATGGGTCCCCCGCCCAAAGAGCCAGCAGGGAAAACTATGCCTTGTTCTAAAGCTCTTTGGGAACCGCTTGCGTAGCCCCACAGACCTGGGGGCTGTGGGCTTTCCTGCTGCCTTCAGCCTCGACACCACCCTTTCCCACTTGGCGCCGGGCCAGGCACAAAAATGGCCATACGGCTGGAGATGGGTCCCCCGCCCAAAGAGCCAGCAGGGAAAACTATGCCTTGTTCTAAAGCTCTTTGGGAACCGCTTGCGTAGCCCCACAGACCTGGGGGCTGCAGGCTTTCCTGCTGCCTTCAGCCTCAAAGCCACCCTTTCCCACTTGGCGCCGCGCCAGGCACAAAAATGGCCTATGGCTGGATATGGGTCCCCCGCCCAAAGAGCCAGCAGGGAAAACTATGCCTTGTTCTAAAGCTCTTTGGGAAACGCTTGCGTAGCCCCACAGACCTGGGGGCTGCGGGCTTTCCTGCTGCCTTCAGCCTCAACACCACCCTTTCCCACTTGGCACTGCGCCAGGCACAAAAATGGCCTATGGCTGGAGATGGGTCCCCGGCCCAGAGAGCCAGCAGGGAAGACTATGCCTTGTTCTAAAGCTCTTTGGGAACCGCTTGCGTAGCCCCACAGACCTGGGGGCTGCAGACTTTCCTGCTGCCTTCAGCCTCAAAGCCACCCTTTCCCATTTGGCGCCGCGCTAGGCACAAAAATGGCCATACGGCTGGAGATGGGTCCCCCGCCCAAAGAGCCAGCAGGGAAAACTATGCCTTGTTCTAAAGCTCTTTGGGAACCGCTTGCGTAGCCCCACAGACCTGGGGGCTGCGGGCTTTCCTGCTGCCTTCAGCCTCAAAACCACCCTTTCCCACTTGGCGCCGCGCCAGGCACAAAAATGGCCATACGGCTGGAGATGGGTCCCATGCCCAAAGAGCCAGCAGGGAAAACTATGCCTTGTTCTAAAGCTCTTTGGGAACCGCTTGTGTAGCCCCACAGACCTGGGGGCTGCAGGCTTTCCTGCTGCCTTCAACCTCGACACCACCCTTTCCCACTTGGCGTCGCGCCAGGCACAAAAATGGCCTATGGCTGGAGATGGGTCCCATGCCCAAAGAGCCAGCAGGGAAAACTATGCCTTGTTCTAAAGCTCTTTGGGAACCGCTTGCGTAGCCCCACAGACCTGGGGGCTGCGGGCTTTCCTGCTGCCTTCAGCCTCGACAACACCCTTTCCCACTTGGCGTCGCGCCAGGCACAAAAATGGCTTATGGCTGGAGATGGGTCTCCCGCCCAAAGAGCCAGTAGGGAAAACTATGCCTTGTTCTAAAGCTCTTTGGGAACCGCTTGCGTAGCCCCACAGACCTGGGGGCTGCGGGCTTTCCTGCTGCCTTCAGCGTCAAAGCCACCCTTTCCCACTTGGCGTCGTGCCAGGCACAAAAATGGCCATATGTCTGCAGATGGGTCCCCCGCCCAAAGAGCCAGCAGGGAAAACTATGCCTTGTTCTAAAGCTCTTTGGAAACCGCTTGCGTAGCCCCACAGACCTGGGGGCTGCGGGCTTTCCTGCTGTCTTCAGCCTCAAAGCAACCCTTTCCCACTTGGCGCCCTATCAGGCACAAAAATGGCCTATGGATGGAGATGGGTCCCATGCCTAAAGAGCCAGCAGGGAAAACTATGCCTTGTTCTAAAGCTCTTTGGGAACTGCTTGCGTAGCCCCACAGACCTGGGGGCTGCGGGCTTTGCTGCTGCCTTCAGCCTCAAAGCCACCCTTTCCCACTTGGCGCCGCGCCAGGCACAAAAATGGCCATACGGCTGGAGATGGGTCCCCCGCCCAAAGAGCCAGCAGGGAAAACTATGCCTTGTTCTAAAGCTCTTTGGGAACCGCTTGTGTGGCCCCACAGACCTGGGGGCTGCGGGCTTTCCTGCTGCCTTCAGCCTCGACAACACCCTTTCCCATTTGGCGTCGCGCCAGGCACAAAAATGGCCTATGGCTGGAGATGGGTCTCCCGCCCAAAGAGCCAGCAGGGAAAACTATGCCTTGTTCTAAAGCTCTTTGGGAACCGCTTGCGTAGCCCCACAGACCTGGGGGCTGCGGGCTTTGCTGCTGCCTTCAGCCTCAAAGCCACCCTTTCCCACTTTGCGCCGGGCCAGGCGCAAAAATGGCCGTACGGCTGGAGATGGGTCCCCCGCCCAAAGAGCCAGCAGGGAAAACTATGCCTTGTTCTAAAGCTCTTTGTGATCCGCTTGTGTAGCCGCACAGACCTGGGGGCTGCAGGCTTTCCTGCTGCCTTCAGCCTCAAAACCATCCTATGCCACTACGCACCGCGCCAGGCACAAAAATAGCCATACGGCTGGAGATGGGTCCCCCACCCAAAGAGCCAGCAGGGAAAACTATGCCTTGTTCTAAAGCTCTTTGGGAACCGCTTGCGTAGCCCCACACACCTGGGGGCTGCAGGCTTTCCTGCTGCCTTCAGCCTCAAAACCATCCTATGCCACTACGCACCGCGCCAGGCACAAAAATAGCCATACGGCTGGAGATGGGTCCCCCGCCCAAAGAGCCAGCAGGGAAAACTATGCCTTGTTCTAAAGCTCTTTGGGAACCGCTTGCGTAGCCCCACACACCTGGGGGCTGCGGGCTTTCCTGCTGCCTTCAGCCTCGACAGCACCCTTTCCCACTTGGCTTCGTGCCAGGCACAAAAATGGCCTATGGCTGGAGATGGGTCCCATGCCCTAAGAGCCAGCTGGGAAAACTATGCCTTGTTCTAAAGCTCTTTGGGAACCGCTTGCGTAGCACCACAGACCTGGGGGCTGCAGGCTTTGCTCCTGCCTTCAGCCTCAAAGCCACCCTTTCCCACCTGGCGCCGCGCCAGGCTCAAAAATGGCCATACGGCTGGAGATGGGTCCCCCGCCCAAAGAGCCAGCAGGGAAAACTATGCCTTGTTCTAAAGCTCTTTGGGAACCGATTGCGTAGCCCCACAGACCTGGGGGCTGCAGGCTCTCCTGCTGCCTTCAGCCTCAAAGCCACCCTTTCCCACTTGGCGCCGCGCTAGGCACAAAAATGGTCTATGGCTGGAGATGGGTCCCCCGCCCAAAGAGCCAGCAGGGAAAACTAGGCCTTGTTCTAAAGCTCTTTGGGAACCGCTTGCGTAGCCGCACAGACCTGGGGGCTGCAGGCTTTCCTGCTGCCTTCAGCCTCAAAGCCACCCTTTCCCACTACGCACCGCGCCAGGCACAAAAATGGCCTATGGCTGGAGATGGGTCCCATGCCCAAAGACCCAGCAAGGAAAACTATGCATTGTTCTAAAGCTCTTTGGGAACCGCTTGCGTAGCCCCACAGACCTGGGGGCTGCAGGCTTTCCTGCTGCCTTCAGACTCGACACCACCCTTTCCCACTTGGCACCGCGCCAGGCACAAAAATGGCCTATGGCTGGAGATGGGTCCCATGCCCAAAGAGCCAGCAGGGAAAACTATGCCTTGCTCTGAAGCTCTTTGGGAACCGCTTGCGTAGCCACACAGACCTTAGGGCTGCAGGCTTTGCTCCTGCCTTCAGCCTCAAAGCCACCCTTTCCCACTTGGCACCGCGCCAGGCACAAAAATGGCCATACGGCTGGAGATGGGTCCCCCGCCCAAAGAGACAGCAGGGAAAACTATGCCTTGTTCTAAAGCTCTTTGGGAACCGCTTGCGTAGCCCTACAGACCTGGGGGCTGCGGGCTTTGCTGCTGCCTTCAGCCTCGACACCACCCTTTCCCACTTGGCGCCGCGCCAGGCACAAAAATGGCCATACGGCTGGAGATGGGTCCCCCGCCCAAGGAGCCAGCAGGGAAAACTATGCCTTGTTCTAAAGCTCTTTGGGAACCGCTTGCGTAGCCCCACAGACCTGGGGCTGCAGGCTTTCCTGCTGCCTTCAGCCTCAAAGCCACCCTTTCCCACTTGGCGCCCTATCAGGCACAAAAATGGCCTATGGCTGGAGATGGGTCCCATGCCCAAAGAGCCATCAGGGAAAACTATGCCTTGTTCTAAAGCTCTTTGGGAACCGCTTGCTTGGCCCCAAAGACCTGGGGGCTGCAGGCTTTCCTGCTGCCTTCAGCCTCAAAACCACCCTTTCCCACTACGCACCGCGCCAGGCAGAAAAATGGCCTATGGCTGGAGATGGGTCCCATGCCCTAAGAGCTAGCAGGGAAAACTATGCCTTGTTCTAAAGCTCTTTGGGAACCGCTTGCGTAGCCCCACAGACCTTAGGGCTGCAGGCTTTGCTCCTGCCTTCAACCTCAAAGCCACCCTTTCCCACTTGGCGCCGCGCCAGGCTCAAAAATGGCCATACGGCTGGAGATGGGTCCCCCGCCCAAAGAGCCAGCAGGGAAAACTATGCCTTGTTCTAAAGCTCTTTGGGAACCGCTTGCGTAGCCCTACAGACCTGGGGGCTGCGGGCTTTGCTGCTGCCTTCAGCCTCGACACCACCCTTTCCCACTTGGCGCCGTGCCAGGCACAAAAATGGCCATACGGCTGGAGATGGGTCCCCCGCCCAAAGAGCCAGCAGGGAAAAATATGCCTTGTTCTAAAGCTCTTTGGGAACCGCTTGCGTAGCCCCACAGACCTGGGGGCTGCGGGCTTCCCTGCTGCCTTCAGCCTCAAAACCACCCTTTCCCACTTGGCGCCGCGCCAGGCACAAAAATGGCCATACGGCTGGAGATGGGTCCCCCGCCCAAAGAGCCAGCAGGGAAAACTATGCCTTCTTCTAAAGCTCTTTGGGAACCGCTTGCGTAGCCCCACAGACCTGGGGGCTGCGGGCTTTGCTGCTGCCTTCAGCCTCAAAGCCACCCTTTCCCACTTGGCGCCGCGCCAGGCACAAAAATGGCCATACGGCTGGAGATGGGTCCCCCGCCCAAAGAGCCAGCAGGGAAAACTATGCCTTGTTCTAAAGCTCTTTGGGAACCGCTTGCGTAGCCCCACAGACCTGGGGGCTGCAGGCTTTGCTGCTGCCTTCAGCCTCAAAGCCACCCTTTTCCACTGGACGCCGCATCAGGCACAAAAATGGCCATATGGCTGGAGATGGGTCCCCTGCCCAAAGAGCCAGCAGGGAAAACTATGCCTTGTTCTAAAGCTCTTTGGGAACCACTTGCGTAGCTCCACAGACCTGGGAGCTGCGGGCTTTCCTGCTCCCTTCAGCCTCGACACCACCCTTTCCCACTGGGCGCCGCGCCAGGCACAAAAATGGCCATACGGCTGGAGATGGGTCCCCCGCCCAAGGAGCCAGCACGGAAAACTATGCCTTGTTCTAAAGCTCTTTGGGAACCGCTTGCGTAGCCCCACAGACCTGGGGGCTGCAGGCTTTCCTGCTGCCTTCAACCTCGACACCACCCTTCCCCACTTGGCGTCGCGCCAGGCACAAAAATGGCCTATGGCTGGAGATGGGTCCCCCGCCCAAAGAGCCAGCAGGGAAAACTATGCCTTGTTCTAAAGCTCTTTGGGAACCGCTTGCGTAGCCCCACAGACCTGGGGGCTGCAGGCTTTGCTGCTGCCTTCAGCCTCAAAGCCACCCTTTCCCACTTGGCGTCGCGCCAGGCAAAAAAAATGGCCTATGGCTGGAGATGGGTCCCCCGACCAAAGAACAAGCAGGGAAAACTATGCCTTGTTCTAAAGCTCTTTGGGAACCGCTTGCGTAGCCGCACACACCTGGGGGCTGTGGGCTTTCCTTCTGCCTTCATGTTCGACAACACCCTTCCCACTTGGCGCCGCGCCAGGCACAAAAATGGCCATACGGCTGGAGATGGGTCCCCCGCCCAAAGAGCCAGCAGGGAAAACTATGCCTTGTTCTAAAGCTCTTTGGGAACCGCTTGCGTAGCCCCACAGACCTGGGGGCTGCAGGCTTTCCTGCTGCCTTCAGCCTCAAAACCACCCTTTCCCACTTGGCAATGCGCCAGGCACAAAAATGGCCTATGGCTGGAGATGGGTCTCCAGACCAAGGAGCCAGCAGGGAAAACTATGCCTTGTTCTAAAGCTCTTTGGAAACCGCTTGCGTAGCCCCACAGACCTGGGGGCTGCAGGCTTTCCTGCTGCCTTCAGCCTCGACAGCACCCTTTCCCACTTGGCGTCGCGCCAGGCACAAAAATGGCCTATGGCTGGAGATGGGTCCCATGCCCTAAGAGCCAGCTGGGAAAACTATGCCTTCTTCTAAAGCTCTTTGGGAACCGCTTGCGTAGCCCCACAGACCTTGGGGCTGTAGGCTTTGCTCCTGCCTTCAGCCTCAAAGCCACCCTTTCCCACCTGGCGCCGCGCCAGGCTCAAAAATGGCCATACGGCTGGAGATGGGTCCCCCGCCCAAAGAGCCAGCAGGGAAAACTATGCCTTGTTCTAAAGCTCTTTGGGAACCACTTGCGTAGCCCCACAGACCTGGGGGCTGCGGGCTTTCCTGCTGCCTTCAGCCTCGAAGCCACCCTTTCCCTCTTGGTGCCGCGCCAGGCACAAAAATGGCCATACGGCTGGAGATGGGTCCCCCGCCCAAAGAGCCAGCAGGGAAAACTATGCCTTGTTCTAAAGCTCTTTGGGAACCGCTTGCGTAGCCCCACAGACCTGGGGGCTGCAGGCTTTCCTGCTGCCTTCAGCCTCAAAGCCACCCTTTCCCACTTGGCGCCGCATCAGGCACAAAAATGGCCTATGGCTGGAGATTGGTCCCATGCTCAAAGAGCCAGCAGGGAAAACTATGCCTTGTTCTAAAGCTCTTTGGGAACCGCTTGCGTAGCCCCACAGACCTGGGGGCTGCGGGCTTTCCTGCTGCATTCAGCCTCCACACCACCCTTTCCCACTTGGCGCCCTATCAGGCACAGAAATGGCCTATGGCTGGAGATGGGTCCCCCGCCCAAAGAGACAGCAGGGAAAATTATGCCTTGTTCTAAAGCTCTTTGGGAACTGCTTGCGTAGTCCCACAGACCTGGGGGCTGCGGGCTTTCCTGCTGCCTTCAGCCTCAAAACCACCCTTTCCCACTACGCACCGCGCTAGGCATAGAAATAGCCATACGACTGGAGATGGGTCCCCCGCCCAAAGAGCCAGCAGGGAAAACTATGCCTTGTTCTAAAGCTCTTTGGGAACCGCTTGCATAGCCCCACAGACCTGGGGGCTGCAGGCTTTCCTGCTGCCTTCAGCCTCGACAGCACCCTTTCCCACTTGGCGCCGCGCCAGGCACAAAAACGGCCTATGGCTGGAGATGGGTCCCCCGCCCAGAGAGCCAGCAGGGAAAATTATGCCTTGTTCTAAAGCTCTTTGAGAACTGCTTGCGTAGCCCCAGAGACCTGGGGGCTGCAGGCTTTCCTGCTGCCTTCAGCCTCAAAGCCACCCTTTCCCACTTGGCGCCGCGCCAGGCACAAAAATGGCCTATGGCTGGAGATGGGTCCCATGCCCAAAGAGCCAGCAGGGAAAACTATGCCTTGTTCTAAAGCTCTTTGGGAACCGCTTGCTTGGCCCCACAGACCTGGGGGCTGCAGGCTTTGCTGCTGCCTTCAGCCTCAAAACCACCCTTTCCCACTTGGCGCCGCGCCAGGCACAAAAATGGCCATACGGCTGGAGATGGGTCCCCCGCCCAAAGAGCCAGCAGAGAAAACTATGCCTTGTTCTAAAGCTCTTTGGGAACCGCTTGCATAGCCCCACAGACCTGGGGGCTGCAGGTTTTGCTGCTGCCTTCAGCCTCGACAGCACCCTTTCCCACTTGGCGCCGCGCCAGGCACAAAAATGGCCTATGGCTGGAGATGGGTCCCCCGCCCAGAGAGCCAGCAGGGAAAATTATGCCTTGTTCTAAAGCTCTTTGGGAACTGCTTGCGTAGCCCCAGAGACCTGGGGGCTGCAGGCTTTCCTGCTGCCTTCAGCCTCAAAGCCACCCTTTCCCACTTGGCGCCGCGCCAGGCACAAAAATGGCCTATGGCTGGAGATGGGTCCCATGCCCAAAGAGCCAGCAGGGAAAACTATGCCTTGTTCTAAAGCTCTTTGGGAACCGCTTGCTTGGCCCCACAGACCTGGGGGCTGCAGGCTTTGCTGCTGCCTTCAGCCTCAAAACCACCCTTTCCCACTTGGCGCCGCGCCAGGCACAAAAATGGCCATACGGCTGGAGATGGGTCCCCCGCCCAAAGAGCCAGCAGGGAAAACTATGCCTTGTTCTAAAGCTCTTTGGGAACCGCTTGCGTAGCCCCACAGACCTGGGGGCTGCGGGCTTTCCTGCTGCCTTCAGCGTCAAAACCACCCTTTACCACTACGCACCGCGCCAGGCACAAAAATGGCCATACGGCTGGAAATGGGTCCCCCGTCCAAAGAGCCAGCAGGGAAAACTATGCCTTCTTCTAAAGCTCTTTGGGAACCGCTTGCGTAGCCCCACAGACCTGGGGGCTGCAGGCTTTCCTGCTGCCTTCAACCTCAAAGCCACCCTTTCCCACTTGGCGCCCTATCAGGCACAAAAATGGCCTATGGATGGAGATGGGTCCCATGCCCAAAGAGCCAGCAGGGAAAACTATGCCTTGTTCTAAAGCTCTTTGGGAACCGCTTGCTTGGCCCCACAGACCTGGGGGCTGCAGGCTTTCCTCCTGCATTCAGCCTCAAAACCACCCTTTCCCACTACGCACCGCGCCAGGCACAAAAATGGCCATACGGCTGGAGATGGGTCCCACGCCCAAAGAGCCAGCAGTGAAAACTATGCCTTGTTCTAAAGCTCTTTGGGAACCGCTTGCGTAGCCACACAGACCTGGGGGCTGCGGGCTTTCCTGCTGCCTTCAGCCTCGACACCACCCTTTCCCACTTGGCGCCGCGCCAGGCACAAAAATGGCCATACGGCTGGAGATGGGTCCCCCGCCCAAAGAGCCAGCAGGGAAAACTATGCCTTGTTCTAAAGCTCTTTGGGAACCGCTTGCATAGCCCCACAGACCTGGGGGCTGCAGGCTCTCCTGCTGCCTTCAGCCTCAAAGCCACCCTTTCCCACTTGGCGCCGCGCTAGGCACAAAAATGGTCTATGGCTGGAGATGGGTCCCCCGCCCAAAGAGCCAGCAGGGAAAACTAGGCCTTGTTCTAAAGCTCTTTGGGAACCGCTTGCGTAGCCGCACAGACCTGGGGGCTGCAGGCTTTCCTGCTGCCTTCAGCCTCAAAGCCACCCTTTCCCACTACGCACCGCGCCAGGCACAAAAATGGCCTATGGCTGGAGATGGGTCCCATGCCCAAAGACCCAGCAAGGAAAACTATGCATTGTTCTAAAGCTCTTTGGGAACCGCTTGCGTAGCCCCACAGACCTGGGGGCTGCAGGCTTTCCTGCTGCCTTCAGCCTCAAAGCCACCCTTTCCCACTTGGCGTCGCGCTAGGCACAAATTGGCCATACGGCTGAAGATGGGTCCCCCGCCCAAAGAGCCAGCAGGGAAAACTATGCCTTGTTCTAAAGCTCTTTAGGAACCACTTGCGTAGCCCCACAGACCTGGGGGCTGCAGGCTTTCCTGCTGCCTTCAGACTCGACACCACCCTTTCCCACTTGGCGCCGCGCCAGGCACAAAAATGGCCATACGGCTGGAGATGGGTCACCCGCCCAAAGAGCCAGCAGGGAAAATTATGCCTTGTTCTAAAGCTCTTTGGGAACCGCTTGCATAGCCCCACAGACCTGGGGGCTGCAGGCTTTCCTGCTGCCTTCAGACTCGACACCACCCTTTCCCACTTGGCGCCGCGCCAGGCAGAAAAATGGCCTATGTCTGGAGATGGGTCCCATGCCCAAAGAGCCAGCAGGGAAAACTATGCCTTGTTCTGAAGCTCTTTGGGAACCGCTTGCGTAGCCGCACAGACCTGGCGCTGCAGGCTTTCCTGCTGCCTTCAGCCTCAAAGCCACCCTTTCCCACTTGACGCCCTATCAGGCACAAAAATGGCCTATGGCTGGAGATGGGTCCCATGCTCAAAGAGCCATCAGGGAAAACTATGCCTTGTTCTAAAGCTCTTTGGGAACCGCTTGCTTGGCCCCACAGACCTGGGGGCTGCAGGCTTTCCTGCTGCCTTCAGCCTCAAAACCACCCTTTCCCACTACGCACTGCGCCAGGCACAAAAATGGCCATACGGCTGGAGATGGGTCCCATGCCCAAAGAGCCAGCAGGGAAAACTATGCCTTGTTCTAAAGCTCTTTGGGAACCGCTTGCGTAGCCCCACAGACCTGGGGGCTGCGGGCTCTCCTGCTGCCTTCAGCCTCGACACCACCCTTTCCCACTTGGCGCCGCGCCAGGCACAAAAATGGCCATACGGCTGGAGATGGGTCCCCCGCCCAAAGAGCCAGCAGGGAAAACTATGCCTTGTTCTAAAGCTCTTTGGGAACCGCTTGCGTAGCCCCACAGACCTGGGGGCTGTGGGCTTTGCTGCTGCCTTCAGCCTCAAAGCCACCCTTTCACACTTGGCACCGCGCCAGGCACAAAAATGGCCATACGGCTGGAGATGGGTCCCCCGCCCAAAGAGCCAGCAGGGAAAACTATGCCTTGTTCTAAAGCTCTTTGGGAACCGCTTGCGTAGCCCTACAGACCTGGGGGCTGCGGGCTTTGCTGCTGCCTTCAGCCTCGACACCACCCTTTCCCACTTGGCGCCGTGCCAGGCACAAAAATGGCCATACGGCTGGAGATGGGTCCCCCGCCCAAAGAGCCAGCAGGGAAAACTATGCCTTGTTCTAAAGCTCTTTGGGAACCGCTTGCGTAGCCCCACAGACCTGGGGGCTGCGGGCTTTCCTGCTGCCTTCAGCCTCGACACCACCCTTTCCCACTTGGCGCCGCGCTAGGCACAAAAATGGCCATACGGCTGGAGATGGGTCCCCCGCCCAAGGAGCCAGCACGGAAAACTATGCCTTGTTCTAAAGCTCTTTGGGAACCGCTTGCGTAGCCCCACAGACCTGGGGGCTGCAGGCTTTCCTGCTGCCTTCAACCTCGACACCACCCTTTCCCACTTGGCGTCGCGCCAGGCACAAAAATGGCCTATGGCTGGAGATGGGTCCCCCGCCCAAAGAGCCAGCAGGGAAAACTATGCCTTGTTCTAAAGCTCTTTGGGAACCGCTTGCGTAGCCCCACACACCTGGGGGCTGTGGGCTTTCCTTCTGCCTTCATGTTCGACAACACCCTTTCCCACTTGGCGCCGCGCCAGGCACAAAAATGGCCATACGGCTGGAGATGGGTCCCCCGCCCAAAGAGCCAGCAGGGAAAACTATGCCTTGTTCTAAAGCTCTTTGGGAACCGCTTGCGTAGCCCCACAGACCTGGGGGCTGCAGGCTTTCCTGCTGCCTTCAGCCTCGACAGCACCCTTTCCCACTTGGCACTGCGCCAGGCACAAAAATGGCCTATGGCTGGAGATGGGTCCCCCGCCCAAAGAACAAGCAGCGGAAACTATGCCTTGTTCTAAAGCTCTTTGGGAACCGCTTGCATAGCCTAAGAGACTTGGGGGCTGCAGACTTTCCTGCTGCCTTCAGCCTCAAAGCCACCCTTTCCCACTTGGCGCCGCGCCAGGCACAAAAATGGCCATACGGCTGGAGATGGGTCCCCCGCCCAAAGAGCCAGCAGGGAAAACTATGCCTTGTTCTAAAGCTCTTTGGGAACCGCTTGCGTAGCCCCACAGACCTGGGGGCTTCGGGCTTTGCTGCTGCCTTCAGCCTCGACAGCACCCTTTCCCACTTGGCGCCGGGCCAGGCACAAAAATGGCCTATGGCTGGAGATGGGTCCCATGCCCAAAGAGCCAGCAAGGAAAACTATGCCTTCTTCTAAAGCTCTTTGGGAACCGCTTGCGTAGCCCCACAGACGTGGGGGCTGCGGGCTTTCCTGCTGCCTTCAGCCTCAAAGCCACCCTTTCCCACTACGCACCGCGCCAGGCACAAAAATGGCCTATGGCTGGAGATGGGTCCCATGCCCAAAGAGCCATCACGGAAAACTATGCCTTGTTCTAAAGCTCTTTGGGAACAGCTTCCTTGGCCCCACAGAGCTGTGGGCTGCAGGCTTTCCTGCTGCCTTCAGCCTCAAAACCACCCTTTCACACTACGCACCGCGCCAGGCACAAAAATGGCCATACGGCTGGAGATGGGTCCCCCGCCCAAAGAGCCAGCAGGGAAAACTATGCCTTGTTCTAAAGCTCTTTGGGAACCGCTTGCGTAGCCCCACAGACCTGGGGGCTGTGGGCTTTCCTGCTGCCTTCAGCCTCGACACCACCCTTTCCCACTTGGCGCCGGGCCAGGCACAAAAATGGCCATACGGCTGGAGATGGGTCCCATGCCCAAAGAGCCAGCAGGGAAAACTATGCCTTGTTCTAAAGCTCTTTGGGAACCGCTTGCGTAGCCCCACAGACCTGGGGGCTGCAGGCTTTCCTGCTGCCTTCAGCCTCAAAGCCACCCTTTCCCACTTGGCGCCGCGCCAGGCACAAAAATGGCCTATGGCTGGATATGGGTCCCCCGCCCAAAGAGCCAGCAGGGAAAACTATGCCTTGTTCTAAAGCTCTTTGGGAAACGCTTGCGTAGCCCCACAGACCTGGGGGCTGCGGGCTTTCCTGCTGCCTTCAGCCTCAACACCACCCTTTCCCACTTGGCACTGCGCCAGGCACAAAAATGGCCTATGGCTGGAGATGGGTCCCCGGCCCAGAGAGCCAGCAGGGAAGACTATGCCTTGTTCTAAAGCTCTTTGGGAACCGCTTGCGTAGCCCCACAGACCTGGGGGCTGCAGACTTTCCTGCTGCCTTCAGCCTCAAAGCCACCCTTTCCCATTTGGCGCCGCGCTAGGCACAAAAATGGCCATACGGCTGGAGATGGGTCCCCCGACCAAAGAGCCAGCAGGGAAAACTATGCCTTGTTCTAAAGCTCTTTGGGAACCGCTTGCGTAGCCCCACAGACCTGGGGGCTGCGGGCTTTCCTGCTGCCTTCAGCCTCAAAACCACCCTTTCCCACTTGGCGCCGCGCCAGGCACAAAAATGGCCATACGGCTGGAGATGGGTCCCATGCCCAAAGAGCCAGCAAGGAAAACTATGCCTTCTTCTAAAGCTCTTTGGGAACCGCTTGCGTAGCCCCACAGACCTGGGGGCTGCGGGCTTTCCTGCTGCCTTCAGCCTCAAAGCCACCCTTTCCCACTACGCACCGCGCCAGGCACAAAAACGGCCTATGGCTGGAGATGGGTCCCATGCCCAAAGAGCCATCACGGAAAACTATGCCTTGTTCTAAAGCTCTTTGGGAACAGCTTCCTTGGCCCCACAGAGCTGTGGGCTGCAGGCTTTCCTGCTGCCTTCAGCCTCAAAACCACCCTTTCACACTACGCACCGCGCCAGGCACAAAAATGGCCATACGGCTGGAGATGGGTCCCCCGCCCAAAGAGCCAGCAGGGAAAACTATGCCTTGTTCTAAAGCTCTTTGGGAACCGCTTGCGTAGCCCCACAGACCTGGGGGCTGTGGGCTTTCCTGCTGCCTTCAGCCTCGACACCACCCTTTCCCACTTGGCGCCGGGCCAGGCACAAAAATGGCCATACGGCTGGAGATGGGTCCCCCGCCCAAAGAGCCAGCAGGGAAAACTATGCCTTGTTCTAAAGCTCTTTGGGAACCGCTTGCGTAGCCCCACAGACCTGGGGGCTGCAGGCTTTCCTGCTGCCTTCAGCCTCAAAGCCACCCTTTCCCACTTGGCGCCGCGCCAGGCACAAAAATGGCCTATGGCTGGAGATGGGTCCCCCGCCCAAAGAGCCAGCAGGGAAAACTATGCCTTGTTCTAAAGCTCTTTGGGAAACGCTTGCGTAGCCCCACAGACCTGGGGGCTGCGGGCTTTCCTGCTGCCTTCAGCCTCAACACCACCATTTCCCACTTGGCACTGCGCCAGGCACAAAAATGGCCTATGGCTGGAGATGGGTCCCCGGCCCAGAGAGCCAGCAGGGAAGACTATGCCTTGTTCTAAAGCTCTTTGGGAACCGCTTGCGTAGCCCCACAGACCTGGGGGCTGCAGACTTTCCTGCTGCCTTCAGCCTCAAAGCCACCCTTTCCCATTTGGCGCCGCGCTAGGCACAAAAATGGCCATACGGCTGGAGATGGGTCCCCCGCCCAAAGAGCCAGCAGGGAAAACTATGCCTTGTTCTAAAGCTCTTTGGGAACCGCTTGCGTAGCCCCACAGACCTGGGGGCTGCGGGCTTTCCTGCTGCCTTCAGCCTCAAAGCCACCCTTTCCCACTTGGCGCCGCGCCAGGCACAAAAATGGCCATACGGCTGGAGATGGGTCCCATGCCCAAAGAGCCAGCAGGGAAAACTATGCCTTGTTCTAAAGCTCTTTGGGAACCGCTTGTGTAGCCCCACAGACCTGGGGGCTGCAGGCTTTCCTGCTGCCTTCAACCTCGACACCACCCTTTCCCACTTGGCGTCGCGCCAGGCACAAAAATGGCCTATGGCTGGAGATGGGTCCCATGCCCAAAGAGCCAGCAGGGAAAACTATGCCTTGTTCTAAAGCTCTTTGGGAACCGCTTGCGTAGCCCCACAGACCTGGGGGCTGCGGGCTTTCCTGCTGCCTTCAGCCTCGACAACACCCTTTCCCACTTGGCGTCGCGCCAGGCACAAAAATGGCCTATGGCTGGAGATGGGTCTCCCGCCCAAAGAGCCAGTAGGGAAAACTATGCCTTGTTCTAAAGCTCTTTGGGAACCGCTTGCGTAGCCCCACAGACCTGGGGGCTGCGGGCTTTCCTGCTGCCTTCAGCGTCAAAGCCACCCTTTCCCACTTGGCGTCGTGCCAGGCACAAAAATGGCCATATGTCTGCAGATGGGTCCCCCGCCCAAAGAGCCAGCAGGGAAAACTATGCCTTGTTCTAAAGCTCTTTGGGAACCGCTTGCGTAGCCCCACAGACCTGGGGGCTGCGGGCTTTCCTGCTGTCTTCAGCCTCAAAGCAACCCTTTCCCACTTGGCGCCCTATCAGGCACAAAAATGGCCTATGGATGGAGATGGGTCCCATGCCTAAAGAGCCAGCAGGGAAAACTATGCCTTGTTCTAAAGCTCTTTGGGAACTGCTTGCGTAGCCCCACAGACCTGGGGGCTGCGGGCTTTGCTGCTGCCTTCAGCCTCAAAGCCACCCTTTCCCACTTGGCGCCGCGCCAGGCACTAAAATGGCCATACGGCTGGAGATGGGTCCCCCGCCCAAAGAGCCAGCAGCGGAAACTATGCCTTGTTCTAAAGCTCTTTGGGAACCGCTTGCATAGCCTAAGAGACTTGGGGGCTGCAGACTTTCCTGCTGCCTTCAGCCTCAAAGCCACCCTTTCCCACTTGGCGCCGCGCCAGGCACAAAAATGGCCATACGGCTGGAGATGGGTCCCCCGCCCAAAGAGCCAGCAGGGAAAACTATGCCTTGTTCTAAAGCTCTTTGGGAACCGCTTGCGTAGCCCCACAGACCTGGGGGCTTCGGGCTTTGCTGCTGCCTTCAGCCTCGACAGCACCCTTTCCCACTTGGCGCCGGGCCAGGCACAAAAATGGCCTATGGCTGGAGATGGGTCCCATGCCCAAAGAGCCAGCAAGGAAAACTATGCCTTCTTCTAAAGCTCTTTGGGAACCGCTTGCGTAGCCCCACAGACGTGGGGGCTGCGGGCTTTCCTGCTGCCTTCAGCCTCAAAGCCACCCTTTCCCACTACGCACCGCGCCAGGCACAAAAATGGCCTATGGCTGGAGATGGGTCCCATGCCCAAAGAGCCATCACGGAAAACTATGCCTTGTTCTAAAGCTCTTTGGGAACAGCTTCCTTGGCCCCACAGAGCTGTGGGCTGCAGGCTTTCCTGCTGCCTTCAGCCTCAAAACCACCCTTTCACACTACGCACCGCGCCAGGCACAAAAATGGCCATACGGCTGGAGATGGGTCCCCCGCCCAAAGAGCCAGCAGGGAAAACTATGCCTTGTTCTAAAGCTCTTTGGGAACCGCTTGCGTAGCCCCACAGACCTGGGGGCTGTGGGCTTTCCTGCTGCCTTCAGCCTCGACACCACCCTTTCCCACTTGGCGCCGGGCCAGGCACAAAAATGGCCATACGGCTGGAGATGGGTCCCATGCCCAAAGAGCCAGCAGGGAAAACTATGCCTTGTTCTAAAGCTCTTTGGGAACCGCTTGCGTAGCCCCACAGACCTGGGGGCTGCAGGCTTTCCTGCTGCCTTCAGCCTCAAAGCCACCCTTTCCCACTTGGCGCCGCGCCAGGCACAAAAATGGCCTATGGCTGGATATGGGTCCCCCGCCCAAAGAGCCAGCAGGGAAAACTATGCCTTGTTCTAAAGCTCTTTGGGAAACGCTTGCGTAGCCCCACAGACCTGGGGGCTGCGGGCTTTCCTGCTGCCTTCAGCCTCAACACCACCCTTTCCCACTTGGCACTGCGCCAGGCACAAAAATGGCCTATGGCTGGAGATGGGTCCCCGGCCCAGAGAGCCAGCAGGGAAGACTATGCCTTGTTCTAAAGCTCTTTGGGAACCGCTTGCGTAGCCCCACAGACCTGGGGGCTGCAGACTTTCCTGCTGCCTTCAGCCTCAAAGCCACCCTTTCCCATTTGGCGCCGCGCTAGGCACAAAAATGGCCATACGGCTGGAGATGGGTCCCCCGACCAAAGAGCCAGCAGGGAAAACTATGCCTTGTTCTAAAGCTCTTTGGGAACCGCTTGCGTAGCCCCACAGACCTGGGGGCTGCGGGCTTTCCTGCTGCCTTCAGCCTCAAAACCACCCTTTCCCACTTGGCGCCGCGCCAGGCACAAAAATGGCCATACGGCTGGAGATGGGTCCCATGCCCAAAGAGCCAGCAAGGAAAACTATGCCTTCTTCTAAAGCTCTTTGGGAACCGCTTGCGTAGCCCCACAGACCTGGGGGCTGCGGGCTTTCCTGCTGCCTTCAGCCTCAAAGCCACCCTTTCCCACTACGCACCGCGCCAGGCACAAAAACGGCCTATGGCTGGAGATGGGTCCCATGCCCAAAGAGCCATCACGGAAAACTATGCCTTGTTCTAAAGCTCTTTGGGAACAGCTTCCTTGGCCCCACAGAGCTGTGGGCTGCAGGCTTTCCTGCTGCCTTCAGCCTCAAAACCACCCTTTCACACTACGCACCGCGCCAGGCACAAAAATGGCCATACGGCTGGAGATGGGTCCCCCGCCCAAAGAGCCAGCAGGGAAAACTATGCCTTGTTCTAAAGCTCTTTGGGAACCGCTTGCGTAGCCCCACAGACCTGGGGGCTGTGGGCTTTCCTGCTGCCTTCAGCCTCGACACCACCCTTTCCCACTTGGCGCCGGGCCAGGCACAAAAATGGCCATACGGCTGGAGATGGGTCCCCCGCCCAAAGAGCCAGCAGGGAAAACTATGCCTTGTTCTAAAGCTCTTTGGGAACCGCTTGCGTAGCCCCACAGACCTGGGGGCTGCAGGCTTTCCTGCTGCCTTCAGCCTCAAAGCCACCCTTTCCCACTTGGCGCCGCGCCAGGCACAAAAATGGCCTATGGCTGGAGATGGGTCCCCCGCCCAAAGAGCCAGCAGGGAAAACTATGCCTTGTTCTAAAGCTCTTTGGGAAACGCTTGCGTAGCCCCACAGACCTGGGGGCTGCGGGCTTTCCTGCTGCCTTCAGCCTCAACACCACCATTTCCCACTTGGCACTGCGCCAGGCACAAAAATGGCCTATGGCTGGAGATGGGTCCCCGGCCCAGAGAGCCAGCAGGGAAGACTATGCCTTGTTCTAAAGCTCTTTGGGAACCGCTTGCGTAGCCCCACAGACCTGGGGGCTGCAGACTTTCCTGCTGCCTTCAGCCTCAAAGCCACCCTTTCCCATTTGGCGCCGCGCTAGGCACAAAAATGGCCATACGGCTGGAGATGGGTCCCCCGCCCAAAGAGCCAGCAGGGAAAACTATGCCTTGTTCTAAAGCTCTTTGGGAACCGCTTGCGTAGCCCCACAGACCTGGGGGCTGCGGGCTTTCCTGCTGCCTTCAGCCTCAAAGCCACCCTTTCCCACTTGGCGCCGCGCCAGGCACAAAAATGGCCATACGGCTGGAGATGGGTCCCATGCCCAAAGAGCCAGCAGGGAAAACTATGCCTTGTTCTAAAGCTCTTTGGGAACCGCTTGTGTAGCCCCACAGACCTGGGGGCTGCAGGCTTTCCTGCTGCCTTCAACCTCGACACCACCCTTTCCCACTTGGCGTCGCGCCAGGCACAAAAATGGCCTATGGCTGGAGATGGGTCCCATGCCCAAAGAGCCAGCAGGGAAAACTATGCCTTGTTCTAAAGCTCTTTGGGAACCGCTTGCGTAGCCCCACAGACCTGGGGGCTGCGGGCTTTCCTGCTGCCTTCAGCCTCGACAACACCCTTTCCCACTTGGCGTCGCGCCAGGCACAAAAATGGCCTATGGCTGGAGATGGGTCTCCCGCCCAAAGAGCCAGTAGGGAAAACTATGCCTTGTTCTAAAGCTCTTTGGGAACCGCTTGCGTAGCCCCACAGACCTGGGGGCTGCGGGCTTTCCTGCTGCCTTCAGCGTCAAAGCCACCCTTTCCCACTTGGCGTCGTGCCAGGCACAAAAATGGCCATATGTCTGCAGATGGGTCCCCCGCCCAAAGAGCCAGCAGGGAAAACTATGCCTTGTTCTAAAGCTCTTTGGGAACCGCTTGCGTAGCCCCACAGACCTGGGGGCTGCGGGCTTTCCTGCTGTCTTCAGCCTCAAAGCAACCCTTTCCCACTTGGCGCCCTATCAGGCACAAAAATGGCCTATGGATGGAGATGGGTCCCATGCCTAAAGAGCCAGCAGGGAAAACTATGCCTTGTTCTAAAGCTCTTTGGGAACTGCTTGCGTAGCCCCACAGACCTGGGGGCTGCGGGCTTTGCTGCTGCCTTCAGCCTCAAAGCCACCCTTTCCCACTTGGCGCCGCGCCAGGCACTAAAATGGCCATACGGCTGGAGATGGGTCCCCCGCCCAAAGAGCCAGCAGGGAAAACTATGCCTTGTTCTAAAGCTCTTTGGGAACCGCTTGTGTGGCCCCACAGACCTGGGGGCTGCGGGCTTTCCTGCTGCCTTCAGCCTCGACAACACCCTTTCCCACTTGGCGTCGCGCCAGGCACAAAAATGGCCTATGGCTGCAGATGGGTCTCCCGCCCAAAGAGCCAGCAGGGAAAACTATGCCTTGTTCTAAAGCTCTTTGGGAACCGCTTGCGTAGCCCCACAGACCTGGGGGCTGCGGGCTTTGCTGCTGCCTTCAGCCTCAAAGCCACCCTTTCCCACTTTGCGCCGGGCCAGGCGCAAAAATGGCCGTACGGCTGGAGATGGGTCCCCCGCCCAAAGAGCCAGCAGGGAAAACTATGCCTTGTTCTAAAGATCTTTGTGATCCGCTTGTGTAGCCGCACAGACCTGGGGGCTGCAGGCTTTCCTGCTGCATTCAGCCTCAAAACCATCCTATGCCACTACGCACCGCGCCAGGCACAAAAATAGCCATACGGCTGGAGATGGGTCCCCCGCCCAAAGAGCCAGCAGTGAAAACTATGCCTTGTTCTAAAGCTCTTTGTGATCCGCTTGTGTAGCCGCACAGACCTGGGGGCTGCAGGCTTTCCTGCTGCCTTCAGCCTCAAAACCATCCTATGCCACTACGCACCGCGCCAGGCACAAAAATAGCCATACGGCTGGAGATGGGTCCCCCGCCCAAAGAGCCAGCAGGGAAAACTATGCCTTGTTCTAAAGCTCTTTGGGAACCGCTTGCGTAGCCCCACACACCTGGGGGCGGCAGGCTTTCCTGCTGCCTTCAGCCTCGACAGCACCCTTTCCCACTTGGCTTCGTGCCAGGCACAAAAATGGCCTATGGCTGGAGATGGGTCCCATGCCCTAAGAGCCAGCTGGGAAAACTATGCCTTGTTCTAAAGCTCTTTGGGAACCGCTTGCGTAGCACCACAGACCTGGGGGCTGCAGGCTTTGCTCCTGCCTTCAGCCTCAAAGCCACCCTTTCCCACCTGGCGCCGCGCCAGGCTCAAAAATGGCCATACGGCTGGAGATGGGTCCCCCGCCCAAAGAGCCAGCAGGGAAAACTATGCCTTGTTCTAAAGCTCTTTGGGAACCGCTTGCGTAGCCCCACAGACCTGGGGGCGGCAGGCTTTCCTGCTGCCTTCAGCCTCGACAGCACCCTTTCCCACTTGGCTTCGTGCCAGGCACAAAAATGGCCATACGGCTGGAGATGGGTCCCATGCCCAAAGAGCCAGCAGGGAAAACTATGCCTTGTTCTAAAGCTCTTTGGGAACCGCTTGCGTAGCCCCACAGA